>NW_026557876.1:8199836-8419245 GCF_026930045.1 Uloborus diversus | reverse complement strand
ATCCAAATCAGGGGGAAAATCAAATATCTGATGAGCGTGTTCCGTTCATTTCAGTGTGACTGCTTAATTTAGAGGCTAACACACATCTACAAAAGCTGGTATCCCTGAAAGCTAATAGATGGATCCATTTCCGCCTGTAAACTGGATGTTTAACTTTCAATCTCATCGGTGGTCAGACTATTTTTACTAACTTGGTTCGCACTAAAAGCATGAAATAAAATAAAAAAAGACTTCTTGATTATAACCTGCAAAAAATGAAATGACTTTTCATATCGTTATATTTATATGTTGCTTTTTATATGTATTTACATTTATGCTAGTTCTAAAGCAGTTAATAAAATTTGAATTAAAAAAGAGGGAAGAAATATAGGCGGTAGAAAGTTATTTGCACAAAGCTGCATACCATCTGTTCTCCTTTCAAGTTTTTATTTTTAATTTTATAACCTGCTTTAGAATTTATATAAATATCTATTTGAGAGAGCAACAACAATTTTCGAGTGTTATAAACAGAAGTCTTGTTTATTTTCTACTTTTTAATGCGAACCAAGCTAACAGAAATAGTACAGAACAGTCTAGATTCATTTCGTTTTTAAACATTTTATTCCTGTAATGCTATGCAGTTTTTCTTTTAAATTAAAATAAAATTTCCTTCAGAAGGGTTCGATGGAATTAATGCTGCTTCAGCAGACTGTACTTCGTTTTCTTCAGAGGACGTTAACTTCCTCTTTTTAGAGCAACCATTTTCGTCATTTACATTTCTGTTTTGGGGGGGGGGGGGGAGGTTTGAAAAGCTTGTTATCGGTTTTGCTCTCTTCATTATACAACAACGTTCACTTAGAATATACTATTCTAAATAGTTCAGACTAAACGTTTTTAAAAGAATACGCAGTAAATACTGGCTGACATTTTCGACAAATCGATGTGATTGCGGTGGATTTTCTGGTTAGCAAAGGCCGTTTTGACTATCACAGCACAACGCCAACAAAAACCTTATGTCTCGAATTCCGGCTATGCTATCATTTTCGGATTCGAAGTCCAATGATCTTCAAAGCAGCAAGCAAAAGCATTTTCTTCAACTCGAAACAGAAAGGGGCTGAGGGGGCAAAAATAGGAGAAATGCGTTCCACGAATAGGTTTTTTAGGAAAATTAAGGAAAGGACAGTCGTTTCGAGCACTTTCTTGGAAGAAGAGTAAAGGGGTGAAATTCACAGGTTGAGTATTAGTTGCCTTATGGATGAGTATTTCAAGTTCATGGTTAAAGGTCATTCAAGTTAAAAGCCATTTTGCTCTGTTATCTGGTTTAGTACTGTTCTGTGGTCGCTATCTTTCTTAAAATTATGATTCCTTAAAGAAAACCAAGATGATAGGAGGGAAGTTTGAGATTTTTTCAAGTAAAGAAGAAAGGAAAATCCTAGAATATTGGCCAGGTTAGATTTGCAGCAATTGCTAACCTCAAGAGGATAAATAATTAATCAAAAAACAAGAAAAAGAAAAAATCAGGCACCAAAAAGCAATAAAAGACGTTTTCTTCAAAAAGATATGCTCAAAGTTTCTTTAAACTGGCAATAAAGCACATAATATAACAAAGACCTAACAAATAGAAATTTAATAGAACAAAGACCTAACAAAACTAATACAGAGGAATTTTGATCAAGAGCCCATGTGGTCTATAGTATCGATTTCAAATTTTCACCATCATATTCCAAATTTCTATAAAGTTTCTTAAAGTCCCCGTATCTTAAAACCTCTTTATCTCGATTTTTTTTCCTTCCTGTGAAATTCGAAACGTACAGATTCAACTGTATGTAATATTCCCACTGCGCCGCTCATAAAATTAAACATACTTAACAATTTTCAGAATCTATGACAAAAAAAGGCTGCATATACGTGGATTTAATAAATCAATCTCATTTCTAAAGCGAAGTGTGAAATTTCACTCAATTATCAAAAAAATGTTGCAGCACAATGAGGAGTGAGGCGTCTTTACGCTTGAGGGTCACTCATTTAGCTGATTTTCAATGGCACTGGAGGGGGGGGGGGAGAGCGAAGTGAATTTTTGACCACTGTTATTCAGAAAAAAAAAATTTGATTTTTTTTTCTTTTCTTTTTCTTTTCTCTTCTCTTTTTTTTCTCTTCTCTTTTCTTTCTCTTCTCTTTTCTTTCTTTCTCTCTCTCTCTCTCCTTTTTTTGGGACAAACATTTCGGGGGGGGGGTTGTCCCCCAACCCCCCCCCCCCCCCTTAGCTACGCCCCTGGTCTCGTATAAAAGGTTTAAAAATAACATTGAACATGGTTTCGATATAACACGGTACACATTGACATGATTTATGATATGTACATTATTAATTAGGTTAAACAATGAGTAAAAAAATATTTATAAAAAAGTCTCGTATAACACGGTTTCGATATAACACGGTACACATTCCTTGATTTACATTATTTTAAGGTCTCGTATAACACGGTTTCAAAATAACACTGAACATTGTTTCGATATAACACGGTACACATTGACATGATTTATGATATGTACATGATTAATGAGTTAAAAAAACATTAACCACCCTTAAAAAATGAGTAAAAAAACCGTTTATAAAAAAAGTCTCGTATAACACGGTTTCGATACTACACGGAACGAATGAACCGTGTTATACGGGGGATACCTGTATTTCAGCATATAAATGCAGCTGTCTTGTTCTTCCCGTCACACATTGGGGCGAAAATGCCAAAAAGAGCTTAAAAGTGTTTTTAAACCTCTCTCGCTTATTTGTTTACTCAGGCATGTTATAATGGATTTTTCTCGATTTGTTTGGGCTCAAAGTTCGCAGGTTTACGCAGCTAATTCCTTTTCAGGGTATTTCTACAGACCATTGGTGACTAATTAATATTGATTTCTAAGAGGACATAAGATGACATTTTTTTGTAGAGCGTTTTTAAAAAAAATAACTTTCAAATCCCAAGTTTTCGGTTCTGATCAAAACCAATTATCTGTTTGAATATTCGATTATTCTTTATTTTTGTTCTTTTACTATCTTCGGACACGAGAGAAATTAAATATACCCGTCATTAATAAGAAAAAATATATATAGATTGCTACAAAGCAATTTGTTTAAATCCCCTTCATTTATGGTTCTTCACCTTCTAAAAGCTATCTCTAGCTTTGTAGTGGACGAAGGGCTCTAAAATTCTAGTTCTGATTGCCTAAGGTATAGGCCTGTGCAAATATGTTAATCCGCAATTAGTTGAATATAGAAAAAAATTACCCTTTTAAGCGGTTTTTGTCGTTTTCGCCCCACTGTGCGTCGCCCCAATTTACCCCGTTCTCTTCTGTAGTTAAAGTTACTTTCTATGAGTTATATCAGTTGTTCTCGGCCTGTTTTGTGTGTATGCTGAGGTTTATGTAGTGGATTATAAAGGATTAAACCAAAAATTTTATCAGTAGCAGGACAACAAATCCGATACAGAGAGAACGAAGCTTCAAGTTTCAGCAATGGTAATTTCTGGTTTGTGTCAATACCTGCTAGGATTAAATCAAAGCTCCATATCCATGTTGAAATCTTCTTTGCTCATACTAATCTTCTTCACTGGTTCAGATATATTTCATCATCAATTTTTCGAAAGTCTATACCTTTACAAAACCCAATTAAGAATAGAATCCTCTAAAAAAAAATCCTGTGATAACAAGCAGACATTTTTTGTAAAGTAAATGCTTGAAGGTGTTTTTTTTTTTTAAGTTCAAAATTTTCTGCTTAAAAAATGGTTTAAATTATTATTTTTTTAATTTTTCGTTTGTTGCACAATATTTATGCAAGTTTTTTTTTCTGATCAGCTCGTAATACTTTGGTATCTCCTAAAATAAATTAAAGCAATAAAGTAAAGCAAACGTTTACTGTTAAAGTTTAATGTGCTATAAAATAATTAAAAATAAAAAAGAAAAACCTGAATAGATTTTAAGAACTTAAATGAAAATATTAAATTGCTGAAAAGTAAAGAATGTTCTAAATTTCTGATATGTGTACAAAACATAAACATATTAAAAAGCAAGGAAAAATTCATTTAAAAAAAAGATTTTAACTTGTTCGCAAACAGGCAAATATTTGAATTACTAGTAGGTTAGCAATATATCATTTCATTTAAGTGTTTAATGTTAAAAAATGAAGGTAATTATAGCTGAGCATTTTCAAATAAAACTATTTTAAAAATGTCTTTTATGAAGGTGTGTTATGTTCATGATACATTATGTAAAAGAAAACATGAAACACAAAACAAGTAGAGGAGTGTGGGGCAAAGTGAAATGGTGGAATACTTACTCTTCTTTTAGAGCCCCCTATCTCAGGGCCTGATTATCGCACAGGGCAACTAGGCCTAGGCCTGGGGCCCTATCATCCTAAGGAGCCCCCAATTACTTAAAGAATTATGCTTAGCATTACAACTAAGCGAAAAATACATATATTTTTTAGTTAATAATTAAAAAACAACTTTTTAGTTGGAAATGAACTTACTTATAGGATAATTTTTATTACTTCTACCAGTAGCAAGTTTACCATGTCACAATTATGAGATGCCCAGAAGGGCATGAATGCACACGACAAATGATTTACATAATTCTGTGATTGACAAAGGGGCCCCCAAAAATCAGTCTTCAAGGGGCCTCAAAATTATTGTGGGCCTAGGGCCTCACTTTTAATTAGTCGGGCCTTGCCCTATCTGGTAATATTTTAATTATGTAGCAGCCCATGTAGTCTATTTTAGACAAGAGAAAAATTACCGCCGAAGATTAAACCATGCGATAATATAGGCAATTTTTGAAAATTGATATTCATATTGTAATATTTTTCTGTCCGTCAAAAGTTATTCTTACCATTATAAAATGATCATAGTCTTGTCTTTACGTTTTAAACGATAATATAGACTTTCTAATATTCGTTTTACTATTTATATACACATACATATATATTTTGACTAATTGTACAAAATATTTAAAATACAAATAAGCTTAATATTCAGTTAATATTAAGCTTATTTGTATTTTAAATATTTTGTACAATTAGTCAAGTACACGCGGGGCAAAGAGGGTGGGGGAAAAGTGAAATAGTTTATTTTGTTTACTCACTCAATCATTCACTTAATCACTCACGTATTCATTTATTACATAATTCATTTACATTCCTTCATTTAGTATTTCACTCACTTGCTTGAGTTTGTCTCAAAAAAGATTTCTCGTAATTTAGGTTTAATTAATTTTGTGTCTAATTTCCTTCCTGCTGATGTTCTGTTTATTTTATAATTTTCTTTGATATATTCGGTTCTCAATTATGGTGTTCTTGCTTGGGGCCAAACAACTACAAATAATCTAAATAGAATAAATATTTTATTAAAAAGATTTCACAGAATAATTTATAGAGATAATATTGTGGGTAACAGTAATAGAAGATTTTAAAGACCGTGGAACAAATTTATGAATATAATGTTGGTATTTTTATGCATGATTTAGTTACAAATGGTTTGAGTTTAGAAATAGTAACAATCCGTGAATTGGTTTATAATCATCCCACTAGAATCCGTGAAAACATTAAACCTATTAACACAAAAACAAATCTATTGTTTAATGGCATTAACTCCTACGGACCAAGATTGTGGAACACCTTACCCAATTGTTTAAAAACCATTAATAATCGAAATTTGTTTAAGAATAGGCTAAAAAATTTTATACTCAATTCTACTGCAGTCATTTTAGGATAAAGTAGCATATTCGTAATAGTACACCTCGGTTCCGTTATAAAATTAGACGTACTTAATTGCATTACTTGTGTTGTGTTTATGTGTTCTTTGTATGATTATGCATTTAATTTTTTGTTAATTTTATCTTATGTTATAAACTGGCTCTAAATTAAGCTCTTCTCTGATCTCTGAGTGGTGGGAGCTAGTCAGGCTATTGCACAGCCTTTACTCCCATCTACTCAATCAGGGATTCTCAAATAGACAGGGAGAAATATATTTCTGTTTGTAATTTCCTTTTATTTCATATGTTAAATGCATATTTGTAAATAATATATATATATATATATATATATATATATATATATATATATATATATATATATATATATATATATATTTCCCTGACTGAAATAAAATGAATTGAATTGGATTTATGCATTCATTCACTCCTTTTCTTATTCAGTTAACTCTTATTTTATTTCCTTCATATATTAACTAATTTGTCTAATTATTCGTTTATTCTTTCAGAATATTTTCATTTAGTCATTCAACCTTTTATATAATGCCAAAAATAAAGAATACTGTTTCAATGCAAGTTTTACTATAAAATACAATGATCTTTTCTTAAGTACTGAAATTTTCAAAACAAAATTCCAAGTTTTTCATTTTGAAAACGCGCAGTCATCTTAACTATTTAACTTTGCCCCATATTCCCCTATATATTTTTCAACAGAAAAATTCATATTTTTGATTAGTTCATCAAACAAGTAAAACAAATACATTGCATAAAAAATTCAATCAACTATTTTATTTTCTCAATGTTGTCATATTTGCATATACATGTTTTGTTTTTTCTCATTTTTGGAGTTTTTACATATTTTCCACTTTTGTTTGGAATGTTGCAATTAAGAAGCTCTTACTAGCAAATAGTTTGCTTTTGCTCACATGTATAAGCATTTGGCACCACACATGTCAGGATTTTTCTTTTTTTTTTCATACAAATATAATCCAAAGTAGCCATTCAAAACAGACTAGAGGATTTTGAAAAGTTCTTTTGAGACAGTTTAAAAGTTTGATTGTGAAAAGACAAACAATAATACTTAAAACACATAAGGAACAGAAATTGGGAAGACAAATTGAGACATAAAGAAGAAAGCACAGCTTTTTTGTTTTGTTTTTTATGATAGCCTTTTTTGCCTTGCATTATTATCACAGTAGCTTTAACGTTGTATTTCCAGTAACTGTATTTTCTGTTATAATAGTCCTTTCTTACTTATTCATAGATTATTTGATATTAAAAACTCGCTTCAAAAGCATCTAAAAACGTAGCTTAAGAAACTGGTATTAGATTTGCAGAATTTAAAATACATGAAAAATACATTTTTGAATGTTTAAAAACAAGAGATGGATTTATTACATTGATCATATCACAGTAGTTTTATCAAAAAAGTAAAAACATCTCATATTATAAGCTTTTTAATCTTATCACAGTATATCTTTTAAATCTCTGTTTTAAGGAGCTTGGGTTATCACAGCAAGCATTTGTTAATATGCAATAAAAGTCTAAGCCTATGTTCAAAGGTCATGGTACTGATTTGAATGAAAAATATTGTGTCTAATTGTAATCGGCATGAAATATTATATAATCAAAACTATTTACATGGTATAGTCATTTTTTGAAATTTTGCTTTAATTCCGAAATATTTTATGTCCATTATTTTTGAAAACTAAGAAATAAATTTTTCCGAGGTTGTAATGAAAAGGAAAGGCCTGATTAAGATATCAGGGGAACCAAAGCCAAATGATTTTTTGTAGCAAAATCTTTACAACTTCAGCCATTAAAGAAAACATTTTTAGCCATTAACCAAAAACATTTTTGCTATTTGGGGGCCCCTAAAACGTGGGGGCCCTAGGCCATGATCTAGTCGGCCTATTCAGTAATCAGGCCCTGTGAAAAGTCATGAGATCAACTAAGCTAGAAATCAATTAAATGTTCTAAAATGAAACATTTAATTCATTAATGATTGTAAATAATTTTTAATTGAAGAAAGCTTGTAAATACGCTATTTACGAACTTATTAAGTTTGACTTTGATAAAAGTTTAAAATTTCAAAAAATATTTAAAGGCAAATTGTTTTAAAATTAAATCCGTTTTCAAATATCAGGATAATGAACTTAATAGTAACTTATTTGGCTTAAAAATCAACAACACATTTTGACTGATATGTTCTTTCAATAGCCACGATAGTTGTTGTTAGGGCTGCCTCCATAGTTGTTGTAGTTGGGTTGTTGCTGTTTGGGGGGGGGGGCTACTGCAGCTGCTGGTTGGTCTTTTGGAATGAACTTATTTGGCTTAAAAATCAAATACACATTTTGACTGATATGTTCTCTTAATAGCCACGATAGTTGTTGTTAGGGCTGCCTCCATAGTTGTTGTAGTTAGGTTGTTGCTGTTGGGGAGCTGCTGCTGCAGGTGCTGGTGGGGCTTTTGGAATGTCATCTCCTTCAACCTTGAATCCTTCCTTACCAGCAGTGTACCTGACTACTCTTTGTTTTCCATCGGCGTCCACATACCCATAGGCCCCTTGCACACTACCGTCTGGAAGTCTGGTTTCCTCTCGGAAACTCTGGCCATCAGTTCCCTTGCCAGTGTCGTAGCCAAACTTGTAGTCTCCAGCAAGCTCCGCCCCTATGTTGACGTAATGGACGGCAGCTGGCGTGTGGGATCGTGGTTGTTGAGGTTGAGGCTGGTATGCTTGAGGTTGAGGCTGGTAGGCCTGTGGTTGTGGCTGGTACTGTTGTGGTTGAGGTTGATACGACTGTTGCTGTGATTGGTAAGCCTGGGGCTGTTGCTGGTAGGCTGGTGCATGTTGGGCTTGTTGGTAGGCCTGTTGTCCCTGGTATGGATACTGAGCGCTAGCGAAAGCGAACAGAGTTGACAAAGCAATCTGAAATTTAAAAAAAAAAAAAACAATGTTGTAAGATCTGAGAAAGAGCTGTTTTGTCTCTTAAACCTTCTCGTATGGAATTTGCACTTTGATCTCTCTCTTTAATGCTCTGTGTAGAGACAAACTTATGGTGTATTGAAAATCGGAACTATGGTTGGAAATTGATTTTATCGTATTTTCTGGACTTGTATTTTAAATAGAAATTTAGCATCGTAGAATCGCAAATTTTTAAACATTATATTTGTTTTTGCATTTTTTTAATTCAAAATGTCGAATATTCTAAACATTAAATATTAAAATAGTACACATCTCTTTCTTCTCTGTCATAATAAAATGGAATTATTTACTATTATGGACTTTACTGTTTTGTAAATCTAATTCCTCTACATATGTCATTGAATAATTCCGTGCCTTGATAAAGCCCTAGCTATTTATCCATCAATACATGCATTCTGATTTCCTTCAGTTTTAAATTCAGAAAATCGAAGAAAATAATTTAAATCGACTATTATGTGAACTAAATATAATAACGTATTTCATTTGTCAATATTGTAGTACTGTCTGCTACCAAAATCTTATGGATAACATTCGAAGCACAGTTTCTCACTTTTAAATGCATGTATTAACCCTTCTGACAACTCGTTTACTGCTATTCCGGGAACCATTGGAATAGGTTAGAAATAAAAATAGTTGAAAAAAGTAGAAATCGAAAGACCATAGTAAGAGTTTTTTTTTTTTTTTTTGACTCGAAAAGTATTTGCCCTCGTTCCACAATCGAAATTTAAGGTTTAAAAGTCTGTCAAGATTTTGAAATAAGCACCAAATTTAAAGAATTGGCGCGAATTTAACCTGCCTATTTCTCGCCAACGATTTCGCTATCTGCGAGCGATAGGACTTTCATTTGCAAAGCGTGTGAAAGATGTCTCCCATTACTCACAGAAACTCCCTAAATTTGGCGAATTGGCGAAATCCTTAAATTTTGAGAGTGGGGGACACGAGGACAAATAGTTTATGTATCCATAAAAATGTTCAAAATGATATTTTTTTTTATTATTATCGCCCGGCTTTGCACTGTCCACCTCTAAAATAAAAGGTATATCAAGTGACGCGTGTTCAAAAATCAGGCTTGAACCAAAAAAAATCAGTAAAATTTTGCTGCAGATTTCGGAAAAATAACCAAAAAGTAAACATTTTAAATCCCCCCGATTACAGGAGAAGCCTTTAAAACAAAACCCAGAATATTATTTGCTCATATTCGAGACAAAAAATGCAAACAGATCTTTCGTCTCAATGATTTCCTTCATGCTATAAATTTTCAATAAAAGCATTGTTGCGGAAAATTGAGATGAAGCACTGAATAATCATTTGAATGGAGGAAAGCCTTCGAAAACTGGGTATTTTATTTCGGAATCTAAGTTTATAATTAATAGTTTTTAATTGATATCTCCTATAACTATTATCGGAGGATTATGTTAGCCAGACATAAAGACGGGAAGATTACGAATCCATCGATACCTGGTTCGATGGTCAGTTCACTGTCGTTCGGGAGAAGAAACTTGGACATAGATACACAGGTACATACATAGATACATACGCTCAGTTTTTAATTATATAAGACTATCGTATGGTTTCCTGGTTAGTAGTAGTGAACCACTTAACCAAATAGATGACATGTGTAAGGGAGTAAAATGTACACTCTACCATGAATACACTTAGTCTTACGACCATTAAATATAACAGTTGTGCGCATTTACTTCAACGATACCTTCCTTGCTCTGTAAAAAGAGGGGGAAAAATCTATTTTGTGTTGGGGAACATTTTGTTACTCAATTTGCTTTTATTTTTATTTAATAAATATTTTTAAATTTTATATTTTTTTCTTCTTTTTATTAATTTTTATCGTTAGAAAACTTGGTTAAATGTTCCTAAACTTCGAATTCGTCAGATACTTTTTAAGAGTAAATGGTATGTACAATGACTTACCAATTTCTGTTAGATTTAAGGAACAATAAATTATTTAAACTTTAAAACTTCTAAAAGTTATTGTTTTTTTTTTTTTCAATTCTAGAAATTAGAGGAAATTTGATCTTAATTATACATTTTTTGGTACTTAAAAAAACAAATTCCAAAGAAAGAAGATTTTTTCTAGTAAAATCAATTAGAAGAATTCCTAGAAATTAGAGGAAACTTGATCTTAATTATACATTTTTTGGTACTTAAAAAAACAAATTCCAAAGAAAGAAGATTTTTTCTAGTAAAATCAATTAGAAGAATTCCTAGAAATTAGAGGAAATTTGATCTTAATTATACATTTTTCGGTACTTAAAAAAACAAATTCCAAAGAAAGAAGATTTTTTCTAGTAAAATCAATTAGAAGAATTCCTAGAAATTAGAGGAAATTTGACCTAAATTATACATTTTTCGGTACTTAAAAAAACAAATTCCAAAGAAAGAAGATTTTTTCTAGAAAAATCAATTAGAAGAATTCCTAGAAATTAGAAGAAATTTGATCTTAATTATACATTTTTCGGTACTTAAAAAAAAATTTCAAAGAAAGACGATTTGTTCTAATAAAATCAATACTCCAGCAACACCAAAAGTCAACAAAAAAAGTTATACTAGTACAATAAATAATGGGTACAAAAAGAGAGAGAAAAGATATTAAATAATTTCGAAAAAAATTAAGATCCAATTCTGTTATGAAAGTATTGTTGTTACAAAATCACTTAGTAAGCTTTAAAAAGCTCTAAGCATCATAAATCATTACTTTTATTTGCGGTGGGAAAACAAAAACACTATACATATTTATAGTCTTAGTAACGTATGTATTTAAAACAATTTTTACTTTGAACTCTTTGAAAAATATGAGCCATATCTATATTTGCGAAAATGTGTAGGTACTCTCTTTATTATTACTACTAATTCGATCCATAGTTGAAAAATAGTTACTGTTACAAAATTACAACAGTACCTACAAGATAAAATTAAAATAAGCGGTTATCATATTGCTAGAGACACATAAGTATTACTTATTTAAAAAATTATGAATATTGCAAAGTGAAGTTGATATTTTTGGGATGCATTTACAACAAGGTTGCATTAATAAATTATCATTAACAATATTTCATGGTCTTTAATGTAATTACTTATAGAATATTGATATAATTTGAAAAAAAATTGATATCGATCCCTAACTTATTCTCAATTTCTTGTTAAAAACTAGCTATTAATACAGTATTGCACATTGCATGAAAATCCTTTTCAAGTAACAAAAAAAAAAAAAAAAAAAGAAAAAGAAAAGAAAAGAAGTATTCCATCATCTTCATTGTATTTACTTAGTAAATACATTTTTAAGTTTTTTAAGCACTGATCTCAAAGCAAATTTCTAAGCTTGAAATAAGGCCTAATGTATTGTGAAAAAGGCACTAGAAACAAATGTCAGTTACGAAAACGAAGAAGAAAAATGTGAAGAAAATTAAAAAAAATTTGTTAAGGAAAATATTTTTTAAATGTTCATACAAATGAAAGAGGCTAGGATATCATTTCTGACTTAAGTGAAAATTAATTTAACAAACAAAAATAAATATAAAGTTGAAAACGATAGCAAGTTTATTAATTACCACAGATTAATAAATAACTAATTCTTAGAGGATTACAGAAAAATTGTTAACCAGTAAATTCCATTGCAATACAAATATCAGCGGTATTACTCTTAAAAAAAAAAAGTAGTTGAAGGTATAAAATAAAGTATGCGTTCTTGGAGTATAAATCGCAAACACACAAATCAACAATTATTCTAAATTGTATAAAAACTACGCTTAACATGAGAAAACAAAAAAATTAGAGAAAAAACGTCAATGTACTTATATTTTTCAAAAATTGTTTCCAAAATAAATTACAGGTTCTGAAAAAGTTTTAATTGTTTCTTTTACAAAAAGTACAAATTACATTGAAAAAGTAATTTAATAATAATTTTGTAAGTCATTAAATTGCACAAATTATAATATTAAAAATGTAAATCAGTTTAAAATATTTTCTTTTTAGCACAAAATACGGCAAAAATAGAAGAAAAATTTAAAACAATTTGCTTAGGTAAGCAATTATTACTTATTGACCGAAATTGAAAGACGCAAACGTAATTGAAAAATATTTTATAACTCTTGTAACATTTTTCATTAATTGGTAAGCATTTGAATTAGGTCACGATACAAACACGAAAGTGTTATGAACTCATTTATTAAATGAACTCGTATTTCCTCGCGACTTAAACGTCGGAGAGAAATAATTGAATTTAAGAAACGATTGGTCATACTTACAAAGGCTATCATGTTTTCGGCAAGAGAAGAGAAAAGAGAAGTGATTCCCAAAAAAGTGACCGTGTCAGTTTGCAGAGACGTTTATATACAAATGATGGAAGGAAGAGAGAAGGAAAAAGATATAACCAGCTCTCTCTTGAGGTTGTTTTCTTTTCTTTCGTCACGTGCCGCATTCTAAAGGACGAGGGAAATAGAGCTTTGAGATCCATTCGGAAAATAGCGATTCGGAAAGCGGGTAGCGAGGAAAAGTGGCATAGTGTTTTTTTATCGTCGCAAAATGGGAGGATTTTCAGTAGTTTTTTTTTCCATATCATGATTTTTTTTTCTTCAGGTTTTTCTGTCAAATTAATCGTCTGCAGTATTTTATCTAATACTTCTATTTTTAATCATTGGCAATATTTTTTTATTGTTTGTATCATTTAATTTGTTTATCGTTTGTTTGTATCATTTTATTTGCCTATCGTTTGCGCTACTATTTGTTTATTTATTTCTATTTCTTTCTTTTTTTTTTTTTTTTGTAATGGCAAAGAAAAGAGAAATGAGAAGGAACAATGAAATATTTTGATGGGAAGTGAAAGCTAGTTTTTCGAGCCCGTAACTGGCAGAGAATAATGTTTTGTGTTTTTGGAAATTGTAATAAAAATATCAAAATTATAATATAAATTTGCATTTTTGCATTTTATATCTCTATTTATTAGTGCCTGCTATGTTTTACCTTTCTTTGTATTATTTAATTTATCTATTGTCTGCGCTACTATTTATTTATTTATTTTTCTTTATTTTACTTTTTTTTTTGTAATGACAACGAAAAGAGAAATGAAAAGAAACATTGAAATATTTTGATGGAAAGTGAAAGTCAGTTTTTCTAGCCCGTTACTGGCAGAGAATAATATTTTGTATTTTTGGGAATTGTAATAAAAATATCAAAATTTTGTATTTTTGCATTTAATATCCCTATTTATTATCACCTGATATGTTTTATCATTCTTTGTATTACTTAATTTATCTATCGTCTGCGCTATTTTTACCTTTCCTGTAATGGCAACGAAAAAAGAGATGGAATACTGAAATATTTTGGGGAAAAGTAAATGTTAGTTTTCCTCGCCCGTTGTAGGTGGAGAATAAAATTTTGTATTCTTCGGAATTATGTAACCAAAAGTATGTTTTTTTTTTTTTAATTAATGGCAAGTTCAATTTTATTTGCTTGAGTGAATAAATACATTTATGTAAAAATTCCAAGAAAGTGGACCGAAGAAACAGCAGCTTTTCTTACGCTAATCTAATGATGTTAATACATTTCTTTATTTCTGAATATATATTATTTTTACGTAATATAAAGATCAATGGTTCCCATTAAGGGTTTTTTTTTTAAAGCAATCACGAATTGTTTATTGTTCTTACTTGACCGTAGTTAATTTGTCCTATTGTTTCATTATTATATTTTGTTGATTCCGGATTTTTTTTCAGCATTTTGGTTGAAAGAAATCTGGAAACAAATGAAACTCAACCACACTAAAATAATCTTAACGAATGCTGAATACGAAACGTATCTCCAATTAAGCATGTTCCAAGTTATGATTATTACCCAAAAGTTGCTTTAAAATGCACAAAATCCTCCAAAAATGGCATTAGGTCTTCAAAAAGAAATCCATTTCATACCAATATTGTTATTTTTGTTTCCAATCATTTTTTCTTACTTTAATCTATCTTAAAATGGAATAAACTAAAAAAAAAAAAATTAATTTGATTTTTGTCATCTGGAATTCAAATTATGTTTTTCGCAATCACGAGTATGTGTGTGCATGTAGGTGTGAGTGTTTGTGTGTGGGGTATGTGTAGTTGTGTATGTATGCGCATGTGTGTAGGATATGGATGCAACCTGGAGACAGCTTTCGCTATAGGAGCAGCATCGTGAGGAGCCGGTCGACGGGTGATGCTGCAGAGGGTGCTGGCGGAAAAATAAAATGATAGCACATCAAAACAGTCAAATGAAAGCAATAAGCAATCGTGATTGCTCAAAAATTGATATCAAACTATAGTAACCAAAACCAAGCCACTAGAGTAATGAAAGATGAAATAAACATGACATGTAATTTTTAGCAATCAACCAGTGATGCTAACCATTTTCTACCGGAAGGTGGCGCGTCACATCATATCACAATGATTTTCACGGGTCATAACACATATAAACTTTCAAAATATTTTAAAAATATATACATAAATAACATGGGGAAATATCGTGGGGTTACAATTGAAACACTCTAAGTCAAAAACCACGGTTTTGAGTAAACGCCGATTAAAGATTTTTTTTGCTTTGTCTACTTGGTACTTCTATTATTTTATCAAAAAAGTTAAAGCACTGGCATTTTCTTCAAAATCACGGAACAGTCTTGGTTCTCACATAGACTAATAATAAGAGTAGACCGAGCTTTCCCAGACTTACTGATGAAAAAATTGGTTCATGGATACATCATGTGACTGGTGGAAGGCTTGGCCAAAACTTTGGCAGCATGGTTGCTAGATGGCAACATTATCAAAAGTCTGGCACTCGACATGTATTTTAAGACGTAATGTGTTTTCATTATAATTTTTTTTCCAGTTGCAGAGATTGAACTGTTTTTCTTTTAGTTATGCATTATTTTGACATTAGTAATTAGTTTTTGATCACAGTTTTCAGTAACATTTATTTCATTTGGAACTGCTATACGTCAGCTTTGGCGTAAACGTAATGGCGTAAACGTTTTGCGTTAACGTAAAAATGTACTAATCGGTATCTTAAATTGAAATTGTAGGTAAAAATCTTACCGTTTGCCGATTCTTTTTGGGCGCTTGCATCTTTAATTGTTTAGAGAGTTATTGAAATCGACTAAAGAAAATGCACAATACTATCTAAACGAAAAACTCACTATATTAACAAAATATTTACAACTTAGAATAACAAATTTACAAATCGGGCTACATAAAAGATCATTCTTCCGTGTTCCATCAATTCTATTTATTTTATTTCGCGCTGGCGTTGATCGTCTGCTACGATCAACGCCCGCTGTTGCTAGGATATCCACCACTCACATGGTTTGGTTTATGAGCAGCAAAAGGGTTGCCATAGCTCGGTCTACTCTTATTATTAGTCTATGGCTTCTCATAAGTTTATTTTTTATATTACACTAACGATAGATACGGTTAGGACTAATTATCATCAATGGGGTCGTTACCAAAATTTTAGAAGTATTTTTTTCTGAAAGAGCATGCTTAAAAACATAAGATCTGACCATTTTTTAAATAATTTATTTAAGCTTAATATTTTTAAAAAATTACTTAAATCGTTGCGCTTTCATTGTTTACACTTCTGTCGTGTGACATCACAAATGATGAAATGTCATTCAATGTTGCCATTCACAGAACAAAATATTTAATTCGCATCTTTACTCACGTGTAATTTCAACGATAGGATTGATAGCAAGCGCAGAACGCAATTTTAATTCGCTGCTTGATTATTACAATGTGGAAACGTAATAGAAAGATGCGCCAAATTGCATCATTTGACGTCATAAAGACTTTGTTGGAAAAATCGGACATTTTAAAAAATTAATTAAAAAAACTGTTGGGAAAATGAAAGTATTTTCTGAGTCCATGTACTTCTTTTTGCTCATTCTATCCATTTCAATGACTAAAAGTAGTACTTTTGACTGAAAGAATAAGTAAGTAAAAGTACTAAAGTACTTTTGACTGACCCCATTGTATGACTTTGTGTTTTCCGCAATATTTGTGTGTCTTTTCCAACTCTGAAATATAAAAGAAAAAAATAAGCTATGACTTAATACATTTCGCCAGTCAAAAGAACTGATTTCTGTGATCAAGAAAAGCTAAAAATCCGAAAATCAATTATATTTGATTTAGTGGGTTTCACTTATAACCCCACGATATGTACAAATTGAAAAACTATAATTGTCGTTGGTATTTATTCGTCTGTCATCACTTGATGCTTCTTTAATTAAATGCATATTTTCATTACTTTCTTTTACAAAAAAGAAAGTATTCGCGAAAAAAAAATTCACTCAAAAATCGGCCTTAATTTTCATTTTGCTCACCCCGAATGAATTTATTTTTTAACTCGACCACATGTTGATATATGCTTAGGAACGTACAGACACCTGAAATATCCATTTTGACGATCCTCGAGTTAGTTACAACGAGTTTTCTCGTGACGTCAGTATGTATGTGTGTATGTCACATAACTCAAGAACGGAATGTCCTAGAAAGTTGAAATTTTGTACGTAGACACCTAGTGGGGTCTAATTGTGCACCTTCTCTTTTGGTAGCATTCGGGTGTTTCTAAAGGTGTTTTTTGCACCTTTTTGATGGGAAATCATTGTTAATTTCGATGTAAACTCAAGTGGTGTTATAATTTGGCGGAATCTTGGCGAAAAATCGCCAGTCTTTTAGTCGCCAAGTTCTGTCGCCAACTTGGCGAAAAATTTGGCGATTTTTTTATTTTTTAAAATCTGGTTTCAATTTGGCCACTGTTGGTGATATATAGAGAGTAAACTATTGAATCACATTAAAACTGCCAATAATGAGAAAATGACATTAAATTGGAGTAAAAGGAAGTCATGTGATGCACACATCAGCTCGTTTAGAGACCAATTTTCGAATACTTGGCTCAAAGTTAGTGACGTTGTTATTAATTGTGCTTTTCGATTAGTAACATGAAACGAAACAACAGGACACACGAATCCGCTTCGAAGGTTGAGCATCATTGCTGTAGTCTAAAAATATTGGTTGGTCTCTAGTTAGTCCTTACCATATAAAATTGATTATTAGGATATTTAAGATATGTGAGGCAGAAGCAAAGGGATGTAAGTGGACATTTTTAAGTTTTGAGCAAAACGCGTTTAAAGATAGCATCCTAGGTAGGCTCTCATTGAAATACTTCTCTAAATCTTGCTGTATAGCAGCAACTACCAGAGCTACTACTACCATCCCTTGCCCCAAGACAGAGGAGAGGTTCACCTACCATCTGTACTGGTCATCTCCAAATTTTTAATTTTGCCACTTACTCCCTTTGCTTCTCACTGCCTCAAATGAAAAATATGAACAGTAAAACTTTGTAGAACATTATTATTGAGCAATCACGATTGCTTATTGCTTTCATTTGACTGTTTTTGGCGTGCTATCATTTTATTTTCCCACCGCCACCCTCCGCACCATCACCGTCGACCGGCTCCTCCCGATGCTGCTCCATTAGCGAAAGCCGTCTCCAGGTTGCATCCATGTCCTACACACACGCGCATACATACACAACTACACACACACACACACAAACACATACACAAACACATACACACACACAAACACATACACACACGCATACATACAGACACCTACACATACACGCACACAACTACCCACACATTCATGCCTGCACACAGACACAAACACATATGCCTACACACACATACACATACCCCGCCCCCCACGCACACAAACACTCATACACACAACTACCAACTCTCATGCCTGCACACAGACACAAACACACATGCCTACACACACATACACATACCCCCTGCACACAAACCCTCCACACACAAACACACACGCCTACATACACGCACTCGTGATTGCGAAAAACATAATTTGAATTCAAGATGTCAAAATTCAAATTATTATTATTTTTAGATATGTTGAGTAAACCCCTGGCTGAAGATCTTGAATGCAAAACTTTTAATTTGTCGGAAAAAAAATAAGGTTTTTATTGAAGACTTTGTTTCGAAAATGTAATGATGTTGACATCTTTCCCTCTTTCTGAATACATATTTTTAGATACATTTAGATCAGTGGTGCGCAATCTACAGCCAGCGAAGCTGGCCCGAGTGGCTTGTTTTGTTCAACGTTACAAACCTAAAATCAAGATTAGTTACACTAACACCAATTTAGAGTCGAATCTTTTTTAATGATTGTTATTATTATTATTATCATCATTACTTTTATTATCTTAACGCTACAATTATCAAACTATTATTCGATTTGTTATCATTGTGCTTATGAGTATCACCCTCATGATATCCTCATCATTATGATTATCATTATCTCGACCATCGTTGCCATCATCATTCACATCATTATCACTATAATCATTATTTTTATTATCTTAACGCTACTTAATCAAACTATTTTTCGATTTGTTATCATTGTGCTTATAAGTATCACCCTCATGATATCCTCATCATCATGATTATCATTATCTCGAACATCGTCACCACCATTATTCACGTCATTTTCACTATAATCATTATATTTATTATCTTAACGCTACTTAATCAAACTATTATTCGATTTGTTATCATTGTGCTTATAAGTATCACCCTCATGATATCCTCATCATTATGATTATCATTATCTCGAACATCGTTACCACCATTATTCACATCATTTTCACTGTAATCATTATTTTTATTATCTTAACGCTACTATTATCAAACTATTATTCGATTTGTTATCATTGTGCTTATAAGTATCACCCTCATGATATCCTCATCATTATGATTATCATTATCTCGACCATCGTTACCACCATTATTCACATCATTTTCACTATAGCCATTATTATTATTCTTCAATACTATTGTAATTAAAATTACTATCATGAAAAAGATTAAATTCCGGAAAAGTCTGTGTGTTTGTGTATGTTTGTGTGTCTGTAACTCAGTCTTCTCCGCTCTGCCTATCTCCCTTGAATGGGTACGAGATATCTAGAGAAAGTAATTCTACCCTGTCTCAACCCTATAATTTGAGTCAAGGAGGAGATATGAATTGAAAAATCTTTACTAATAATGAAACTGAAAATCAATGTCTGGATATCTGTCTGGATGTCTGGATCTTTGTGACGCGCATAGTGCCTAGACCGTTCCGCCGATTTTCAAGAAATTTGGCAAAAACTTAGTTTGTAGCATGAGAATGTGTACCTCGAAGCGATTTTTCGAAAATTCGATTTTGTTCTTTTTATATTCTAATTTTAATAACATTTTACGAGCAAATTATCACAACGTGGAAGTTTAAATTACGAAATTATCATAACGTGGAACCGTAAAAAGGGCGAGCAAATGAACATTGTAGTCATTATTAATATTTTTGATTAATTATCAATTATATCATATTTGTTATAGTCATTATCATACTAAGTCTCATAATTTTTATCACCACTATCCTGATAAACATTATTTTAATTGCAAACATTGTTATTGGTATTTTCATTATCTTTATCATCCGTATTTTCATTATCATTATTGTTTTTATTAATTATCATTAATATTATCATTAAAATAATTATTATTATCATAATAAGAATCGTTATTATTATCACCATCATCATTATTATCACTATTCATTTTCATCAACGTTATCATTCTTATTTTCATCACCATAACCATTATTTTTTCATCAATATCATCATCGTTTTTATTACTGTTTTCATCATTATTATCATTATTTACCGTCATTATCTTCATGAGAACTATTCTGTTAAAAAAAGGTAAAACGTATGTTTTAAAAATTATTACTTTTGCACTTAACAATGTTATTTTTTGATACGTTTTGATTGTTTTTCATGTTTTATAAGTTTTGATGAATTCTTGATTACTATAACTTTAATTTTTCGAAATTAATTGGACTACTTAAGAATTGCACTTAGCCACATGTAACAAAGTTCCACCAAATCTAGTGTGTCAATATTTTTTTTTACTAGTCTATTGTTAACATGGGGCTTGAAGATTGCCTAATAATGTTCATAAAGAATAAAAGTTCTGGGCTAAGGGGCTACTACTAATAAAAATAGTTACTAAATTAAAGTAGTTACTAAATTAAAAGTGTCGAATGATTATAGACAACTACCTAAATTTTTGAACTTTCAAAGTTGTTTTAACATACTGTAATTTTATCAAAAATAATATAACTGCTGTTAGCCTAGTGCTTTAAAATTGCCAGTAATGTTCCTAAAGAATAAAAGTCCTAAACTAAGGTTCTACTACTAATAAAAATAGTTACTATGTTAAAAGTGTCTACTTATCATGGACAACTAAGAACTTTAATGTTTAATGAATAGAATGTAATTTACTAAAAATAATATAGAGATTGGCATAAAGAATTTGAATGAAGTTTCTACATTGTTTTTTTAAACGAAACTTGAAGTTGGGGAAAAAAGAACCATCAATTGCTTAAATAAATAAGCCATAAATTACTATACGTCGTAATTATATATTTAAAGAGAGCAAGAAAAAACGATGATGGATAAGTTGTAGTATTAAAAGAAGACTATCGTTATAATTAATCCGTTACTGATTAATTGGTTGACGACCGATTACCTTTGACCGATCAATCCGTAGATAATTGGTAATCAGCCATTTTGCTTATCGGTGCATCTCTACCAGAAAATTACAGTTCCTCTAGTGCTCACAATTTCGCCTCTCGTATTTCAGTTATGCGGTAAAAACTCTAATAATTCAAGTCTGAAACCCAGGGATGGATACAAGGGAAGGGCGACGGAGGCGATCGCCCTCCCTTGAAAGATTCTCCACCGGTAATTTTTTGAAAGTGAAGTTCAAAAACTCAAATTTAGACGAGTTTCATTGACGTTGAGAGAAGGGAGGTTTGAGTTTTGGATCCTATCCCGGAACTGTTTTGGAATTGAAGTCCAAAACTTATGAGATCAATATTTTAAAATCAGTGTACAATAGTAAAATGTAAGTAATAAAAATCAATCGCCTCTTCCTCGAAAAATTTGAATGCAACGGCCCTTGAGTCTGAAAGCTTCAAGTTAGGAATCGAAAGAACTAGACGTAAGCCACTTTCGCACGAAAATATCTCCCCAATCTGTTCCAAATTCGAAGGCCGGTCCACGAACAGCAATCCACGCTACATACGTCACAGACGGACAACTCTTTTCACTGTCATTCAGCGTGCAAAGGTCCTGTTACCCGCTTCGCTTTAGGAATGACCTTACCCCGTCTAGGAAGTTTTTCTTCAGAAGCGATGGCACGCGAACACCCTTTGTGTCAAAACGAAACTGATGCAAATTTATTGTTGGATTTTTTTTCTAGGCGTTGCCGCGATTAAAAAAATGCGTTTGTTGAGTATACAGCAAGGTGTTAGCATTGGAGGGAGGGAGGTTGCGTGTTTGTGTATGATACAAGATCGGCCTTCGGCAACCGATGGCGAAATGTGACGTCAGTTGTGTTACGTAGACCCTTTTTATTTTGAAAGATTCTACTTGTAGTTCGATGTTGGCTCGGCTCGCGTTTTATCGGATTATCGAAGATCGGACCATCGGGGATCTACTGTTTTGCATCTTCATTGTTGTTGTTTTTTTCTTAGACTGTGACTTGCGTTGTATGTTATGCTTGGGATATATGATATTTCAATTTTTATTGTCAACTTTTTTTCTCTTGAAACCAAAAACTGAAAATCTACATGATTTTACCAGTTTTTAATGGCGAAAATAATTTTTTAGTTGATTTTAAAAATTGAAATTTTTGAACTGTTCAAAAAATACCCTTAAAATAGCTAAATTAAAAAAAACGATTCATGTTCTTAATCAAAAGGTTTTCAAAAACATTTGCCTGAAGCAAATATTGGCTTAAGTTGTCCCGTAGGCGCTAATGTGAGGGTTTTAGAATCGTTTGAAATGGATGGATAAATGTTCAAATCGAAAAGTGAAATTTTCTAACAAGGTGTCCTTGCCAAGACCGTTCGAACAAAAAAAAAATCGTTCGTTTGATTCCAAAGTTACATTCATTCCAAAGTTACTAGGGAGGGAGTGACAAAGAAATCGACAGACATACATTTCCCCCTATCTCAAAACCTTTTTTCCGTTTTTTAATAGGAATTTATTTATTTATTTATGTAAGCGATATTTTAAGAAGAATTAAGCCCTCTTTCACGCTTTTTACTTCCTTTTACAAAAAAGGAAGTATTGTATTCGCGAAAAAAATTTCTCAAAAATCGACCTCAATTTCCATTTTACTCACCCCCGAATGAATGCTGAGTTTGTTTTTTCCGACTCTTGACACGTGGATAAGTGCCTAAGAACATATAGATGCGCAAAATATCCATTTTTACGATTCCCGAGTTAATTACAACGAGTTTTCTCGTGTCGTCTGTATGTGCATATGTATGTCGCATAACTCAAGAACGGTAAGTCCTAGAAAGTTGAAATTTGGTACGTAGACTCCTAGTGGGGTCTAGTTGTGCACCTCTTCTTTTGGTTGCATTCGGGTGTTTCTAAAGGGGTTTTTTGCTCCTTGTTATGGGAAATCATTGTAATTTCGATGTAAACTCAAGTGGTGTTATAATTTGGCGGAGACATGGTGATATATCGCTAGTCTTTTGGTCGCCAAGTTTTGTCGCCAACTTGGCGACAAATTTGGCGATTTTATTATTATTTTTTTAAAACTGTTTCAATTTCGCCACCTTTGGTGATATTTAGAGAGTGAACTATTGAATCACATTAAAATTGCCAGTAATGGGGAAATTGCATTAAATTGGAGTAAAAGGAAGTCATGTGATGCACACATCAGCTCGTTTTTAAAATATTTTCCATTTGCATATGACCATTAAACGTTGTATTTAAGTCATATATGTGACAAAGAACCCCCGGCGACAGTAACTTAATTTCGATAAAAAGTGCAGATACGACTTTTCTGTTTCACACATCAGCTACGTTTTTACTTTCTTCTATAGCTAACGCATAGAATAAAGTATTTAATTCGTGAAATTAAATTCATACTAAAATGTCAGTTTTGTAGTTCATATAGAAATGGCGTCTGCTCAAGAAAGATTTTCCTATCTGTTGGCAAATGATCAAAAAATTTTCAATGATTTAAAATTTTTATCTGTTACCATTCTTTGTTTCTATTTTTCAACAAATAAAATGCTTGTAATCAAAATAGGAAAGGCTTTTGAAATTATTTTCAATTTTCGCTTTTTGGTTCTTCCTTTGCAGTGATATTCCGGAAATTGATGCTGTCGTCAAACTTTTGTGTGCGTAATTTTGTTTTAGTAACCCTGTTGCTTTATGGCAACCCTTAGGGTGGTTCAAAAATACATGTAAAACAAAAGTTTCTCCTAGATACCGGGACACCCCTCCATATTTTTAGACTTGTGGATAGCAATATACTGGAAGAATTTTAGCTTTCTATTTCAACTGAAAGACGGTGCTCAACCCATTCCCCCAAACTTCAATAGTATGGGGAGGGGGGGTTAAAAAATTATTCAAACTGCGCTACATATTATAATATACACGAGTATTAAGCATATACATTGCAATAAAACACTTATTTACAAAAAAACAGGTGGGAAAAGGAAATATTTTTCAATTTGGGGCAATTTCTATGATACTGCTAATGTTAAATGGAGGGGTCATTGAGCACCGTCTCAAAATTTGAGTTAGAAGCTAAAACTTTTACAGCATAATACTATTAGTTAGTCTAAAAAAAATAGGGGTTGTCAAATAGGTGGATCTAATGTAAAATCACTCTTGTGACCGCTACTACGAAATTCTGCTATTCGCAAAAGCGGGACGATTTGATAATTAAGAAAACGGCAATCTCTTTTCATTTATGTTAAACTGGCAAAAATACCCGGCGTTGCCTGGGTCAGTAAAAATTGTAAGAAACAATCGCTACTTTCTTTCGTATTCTGTTTTAACTGAAACAACTCAAAACACATCGCTTTGACGTGATTAAAAATCGAGCTTCTTCTTTACCCATAAAAGTAAAATAGCAATAAGTATAAAGAATGAATAAATATTCATTTAGAAACGAAAGCACGAATTTAAACATATAAAAATTTGAAGAATTTCCAAAATATGAACTTACAAAAACAAAGATCACTAAAAAAACCGTGCGCTTTATTTTATAAAATAGTACACACACACAAAAGAAAAAAATAGCTCTTTAGTATGTTTCTTTAAGGGTGCAAAAAGTAGAGTTTTCAAATGTTTAAATGACTTTAAACTCATGTTTGCTCCGGAGATGCCTTTATTCAAAATTTTCATTGTGATTACTTTTAATATTACTGCTGTTAAGCAACGAATTTTCCTAACAATGTGTCTTATACTTAATCATTTAATGGGGAAATTACATGAAATTTACTGTTTTCCACCATAACTTTTTTAAACTAAGCTTTCAAGGAAAAATTATAGCCTAAGTTGCTCCCTGATAATGTAGCTATCAATGGTGAAAAAATGGTTAAAATCTGTTCAGTTGTTTTGAAGTTTACCCCGGACATCCTGACTGAAGTATTCCTTTATGTATAACTAGTGGCACCCGCACGGCTTCGCCCGCAATAGAAAAATCAAAAGGTCTTTTGGTTCGCCTGTATATTTACAAATAATGTATAGTGAATTTTCTCGCCAGTTGGCTTGTACCGACGTTACGGTTCCACGTTATGATAATTTCGTATCTCGCCAATTGGCTTGTGCCCATGTTACGGTTCCACGTTATGATAATTTCGTAATTTATGATAGTTTTTTTTTCTTAAAATTGGAATAAAAAAAGAACCACATCGAATTTTCGAAAAATCGCTTCGAGGTGCACACCCCCATGCTACATACTAACTTTGTGCCAAATTTCATGAAAATCGGCCGAATGGTCTAGGCGCTATGCGCGTCACAGACATCCTACAGACATCCTACAGACATCCTCCGGACAGAGAGACTTTCTGCTTTATTATTAGTAAAGAAGATGTAGCATTGTTTTTACAGTTCAAAGTATTTTTTTTTTAACCTCCTCCCCATACTATTAAAGTTTGGGGGAGGGGGTTGAGCACCCTCTTTATGTTGAAGTAGGAAGCTAAAATTCTTCCAGTATATTGCTATCCACAGGTCTAAAAATATTGAAAGGTGTCCCGGTATCTGGGAGAAATTTTTTTTTACACGTATTTTGAACCACCCACGTATTTTGTGCGTAGTATCAATATCTTTTTACAGTGGAGACAGACTGCAACGCTTTGAGAAAGTTCTAATTCTTCAGAGGGTGCTCCGAATCGAAAAAGTTTTGGAATCCTTGATCTAATTAAAACGTAGTTAATGACAGTGAAATTTCAAAGCTTTTTTCTGCCATATCTTCCTCTACAATTTAGAAAGATGTATTCCAAGTTAACTGAAAAAACGAGCTGTTATGTGCATCACGTGACTTCCTTTTCCGCTAATTTAATGATAAAAGTGACTTGGACTTGGAGTAAGCAAAGAAACACTTTACATATTTTCGCCCCAAATTTGTTGCGAAATGAAGCAAAAAAGGAAAAAAAAAAGTTTAATTCAAATTAATTTTCCCAATATTGGCAATTTTAATGTGATTTAATGGTTAACTCTCTAAATATCACCAATAGTGGAAAAATTAAAACCAGATTTTTTAACAAAAGACGCCTACTTTGTCGCCAAGTTGGCGACAAAACTTGGCGACCAAAAGCTTGGTGATATATCGCCAAGTATTAACCAAATTATCACTCCACTTGAGTTTGCATTGAAATTAACAATGACTTCCTTCCAAAAAGGTGTAAAAGACCCCCTTTTTGAGCATCCGAATGCACTCAAAAAAGGAGGTGCACAACTAGATCCCACTAGGAGTCAACGTACCAAATTTCAACTTTCTACTACATACCGTTTTTGAGTTATGCGACATACATACAGACGTCACGAGAAAACTCGTTGTAATTAACTCGGGAATCGTCAAAATAGATATTTCGCGTGTCTATACATTTTTAGGCCACGTGTGGTCGAGTCGAAAAAAAAAACTCTACATTCATTCGGGGGTGAGCAAAATGGAAATTAAGGCAAATTTTTGAGTGAAAATTTTTTCGCGAATATAATACTTTCATTTTTGTAAAAGGAAGTAAAAAAGCAAAACAAGCGAAGATGATACGTTTCTCGCGTTGAATACATTGATATCCACTCCATCTATCACAATCACAAATGCATCATCTTAATTGAAGCTATTCATCATTCAGTGCTTCAATAAACGAGGGGCCGTGTTTTTTTCTCCGTTCAGCTATTCAATAACACTATAAATATTCATCCGGGAATACCCGGAAACGGAGCGATATCCGGCCCTCTGATTGTACCCGCGATCTATCCGTACTCGTATTGAATTGCGCGGGTCTTTTTGACGCAATCCATCTTGGTGAACAATAATTGAACGACTAACAAACGAGACTACACGGCAAATAATCTATTT
This sequence comes from Uloborus diversus, assembly GCF_026930045.1. Lineage (NCBI taxonomy): Eukaryota > Metazoa > Arthropoda > Arachnida > Araneae > Uloboridae > Uloborus > Uloborus diversus. The sequence continues at coordinate 8,392,036 of NW_026557876.1, read as the reverse complement.
TGATAGATGGGACATTGTTGTGTGAGGTGTGGTCGCGGTTACGGTTATTGCTGGAGACTTAGGAAAAAGATGAAGGGCTTTCAGAAATAAAATCTTATAACACGGTTTGCGCCAATTGAAAACCTGAATGTTAATAATGACTGATTAGGTGGAGGGTATTTGTGTGTGCGGGTTGTTTTTATTTTTATTTTTTCTTTATATGAATTGAATGTTACTCCCTCCGTACCAAACTAGCTGCTACATTTCAATACTTTTTGCTGGTTCTTAATACTGATGTTTTCTGGAGACTCAAGATAAAGATGGAAGGCTATTGGAAAAAGCAGTTTTATAACAGGGTTTGCGTCAATTGAAAACCTGAATGTTAATAATATCTGATCAGGGTGGAGGGTATTTGCGTGTAGGGTATTTTAATTTTCAGTTTTCTTCATATGAGTTGAATGATAATCCCTCCGTCCCAAACGAGTTGCTATATTTGAATACTTTGTACTGGTTCTTGGTACTGATGTTTTCTAGAGGCTCAAGATAAAGATAAATGGCTATTGGAAAAAGTAGTTTTATAGCAGGGTTTGCGTCAATTGAAAACCTGAATGTTAATAATGTCTGATTAGGTGGAGGGTATTTGTGTGTAGGGTATTTTAATTTTCAGTTTTCTTCATATGAGTTGAATGATAATCCCTCCGTCCCAAACGAGTTGCTATATTTGAATACTTTGTACTGGTTCTTGGTACTGATGTTTTCTAGAGGCTCAAGATAAAGATAAATGGCTATTGGAAAAAGTAGTTTTATAGCAGGGTTTGCGTCAATTGAAAACCTGAATGTTAATAATGTCTGATTAGGTGGAGGGTATTTGTGTGTAGGGTATTTTAATTTTCAGTTTTCTTCATATGTGAGTTGAATGATAATCCCTCCGTCCCAAACTAGTTGCTATATTTGAATACTTTGTACTGGTTCTTGGTTCTTCATATGAATTTAATGTTACTCCCTCCGTACCCAACTAATTGTTACATTTCAATACTTTTTGCTGGTTCTCGATACTGATGTTTTCTGGAGACTCAAGATAAAGATCAAAGGCTATTGAAAAAAGTAGTTTTATAACAGGTTTTGCGTGAGTTGAAAACCCGAATGTTAGTAATTCCTCAATAGGTGGAGAGTATTTGTGTGAAGGGTATTTTAATTTTCGGTTTTCCTATTTTTTCATATGAATTGAATGATGCTCCCTCCTTCCCAAACTAGTTGCTACATATGAATATCTTGTGCTGATTCTTGATATTGATGTTTTTGGAGGCTTAAAATAAAGGTCAAAAGATTTTGGAAGTAGTAGTTTTATAACAGGGTTTGCGTCAATTGAAAACCTGAATGTTAATAATGTCTGATTAGGCGGAAGGTATTTGTGTAGGATATTTTTATTCTGAATTTTTTTTTTTTTTCATATGAATTGAATGATGCTCCCTTCATCCCAAACTAGTTGCTACATTTGAATACTTTGTACTGGTTCTTAATACTGACATTTTCTGGGGATCAATAGAAATATGAAGGAGTTTTGAAAGAAGTAGTTTTATTACCGGGTTAGCGTTTATTGAAAACCTTAATGTAATAATGTCTGATAGGGCAGAGGATATTTATGTGCAAGGTATTTTGGTTTTCGATGTTCTGTTTTCTTCATATGAATTGAATGATACTCCCTCCGCACCAAACTATTTGCTGCCTTTGAATACTTTTTACTGGTTCTTGATACTGATGATTTCTGGAAGCTCAAGATAAAGATGGACCGCGCTTTTGCTATTGTAGTTTAATAACAGTAACAGGGTTTGCGTCAATTGAAAAGCTAAATACTAATAATACACTCCTGTTTGTGAAAATTGCAACACCATGAAGGAAGCATCATAGTTGAATGAAACTTAATACACAGTTGAGTGGTAATGGTACAAATAAATCATTACATTTTCAAACCAAACAAACAATAAAAAGAGATAGAAATTAGCATTTTGTGTGGCCACCACGCGGCGCAATAAGAGTTGCTACACGATTCGGCTTGCAGTGAAACAAAGTTTGAATATCTGCCTGCGAAAGTGTATTCCATATTGTTCGTATGCGCAACCCAAGTTCGTCTGTCGAAGCAACAGGACGAGGATCACGAGTGTGACGCCGCCCAACGAAATCCCACACATGTTCAATCGGTGACATATCCGGGGAATATGCAGGCCAAGGAAGAAGATGCACCTGTTACGAATCAAGGTAGGATTTGACAGGCCTGGCGACATGTGGACAGGCATTATCCTGCTGGAATACAGCCCCCGGCAATTCTTGCAGGAAAGGAACAGCTTGGGGCTGTAAAACTTCATTTATGTATCGGGTACTGTTCAAATTGCCACAATTCGTAGCAATAGTGATCGTCCATCATATGCTATGGCACCCCCAGACCGTAACTCTGGGTGTTCGTCCACCGCGGCTATCGATAATGCACTCCGGAATGTGTCGTTCACCGGCATAGCGCCTGACACGAATTCGGCTATCATGGTGCCACAAATTGAAGCGGGATTCGTCAGAAAAGACGATCTGCTGTCAATCAGCACGCCAACCCCTATGCACATTGGCCCATTGTAGTCGCAGGCGGCGATGGTTTTGCGTGAGAGGATTCCTGTATAAAGGAATCCTTCTGCGCAGCCCACGCTGCAGCAGACGTCTCCGAATTGATGAAGCACACAATGAAACACTTGTAGCTGTTGACCCCTGTGCTGCCAATTGTCTAGAAGCTGTGCGGTTTGTCAGCGCCATACGCACCAGGTGTCTGTCATCGCGAGCTGACGTCACATTTCGAGGTCCACTCCTGGATTTCCGAGCTGTCCGACCCTCGTCCGTCCACGGCTTCCAAACACGCATGATTGTGCTGCTGTTACACCGCACACGAGTGCCTACTGCACGATAAGACAATCCAGCTTCACGAAGGCCGACGATGCTGCCCCGTTCAGACTCCGAAATTTGCTCAAATTTCGCTTTCTTTCGACGAAGAAGCATAGTAAAGATTCAGTTAATTTACTCCAGCATATAACCACCGATAATCATACACGCCTCACTACAGCCGCCTATTTATATTCGGTTCGATCCGCCGTTCAGAGGGTGCTGCTCAGCATACGCATGCGCTATCGGTCTGCAATTCTAATGATTTGCATATCATGCCCTACTTTACATTTCCTGCAATTTTCAGCTCACTCGCGTACGTCTTTTGTAGTGTTGCAATTTTCAAACAGGACTGTATCTGATTAGATGGAGGGTTTTTTTTTCCTTTTTTCACATGAATGAGAATACTTTGTATTGGTTCTTGATACTGATGTTTTCCGAAGATCAAGAGAAAGATGAAGGACTTTTGCTATTAGTAGTTTCATTGAAAATCTGAATGGCAAGAATGTCTGATTAGTTGGAGGGTATTGGTGGATATGGTATCTCAATTTTCGGTTTTCTTTTTAATTCATTTGAATTAAATGATAATCCCTCCGCCTCAAGCTAGTTGCCAAAATATAGTAAACTTGAGCTTTACCGTACAATTAATAAAACAGTTACCTTTATTCTCTGCTCATTAACTTTCAAAATAAATGCGTTTTTTTTTTAAATAAAGGCTGGAAAATGAAATACATTTTAAATCTTATTAATCGCGAAGATAATAGCTTTACCGTGAAAGTAATAAACCAGTTACCTTTATTTTTTCCCATTGACATTAAAAATAAATGCGGTTTTTTTTTTTCTTCGAACTAGGGAGAACTGCGTCCGGGGAGTTTGAAACAATATTTTTATTCTCTAAAAAATTGCAAAAAAAAACAATAGCAATAATGAACGAGTTTTAAGGCAACGGACTTCGGTTAAACCATGTTCTGGTTTTAGGTGTTCCGGATAATTAAGGTAGCACAGTTTTAATTTTTTTTTTTTTTTTTTGATAGACTGATATTATGTGTAAAAAGTAAAGAAAAGCTTACTCTATTCAAAACACTTTGCTTTTAAATGTCTTTATACGTTAAAGCAGTAGCTCCCTGATATTGTTTTCTAAAATATATCTTGATATTGTTTGGTTTAAAAACAACACACACAAACTTTTTCAATTAGGAGAATGGGGGGGGGGGGGGCAAAGTAAAATAGTTCAGATAACTGAGCTTTTTCCAAATGAACAAATTGGAAATTTGTTTTGAAAATTACAGTACATAAAGAAAGAACATTGTATTTTATAAAAAAAACTTGATTTAATTCGATTTAAAAGTTACTTTTAAATCGTTTTTGTTTACATGGGAGTCGCAAAAATGGAATGAAAATTACTAAATGAAGAATTACAAGCATAGCATATACTAACAACCTGGCTGCGAAATGCCTTTTTTTTCTCTCTCTCCTTTTTTCTCCTTTTCATTTCTTTTTTCCGATGTCATAAAAACGTTTGAACCTGTGAAGTAATATGGTGCAAACCGCAAATTCTTACAACAATTTGTTGGTTTTCTATGAATTTTTGAAATGTGTCAAGGACTTTTCGGACACCCTGTATATCGACGCCTCAGAGCAACAGTAAGATATTGTAACGGATCCGGCGAGACTTCCACCTTTCTTGAAAGGACGACACAGTTCTTGATAAAAACACGGGAGCTTTATTTACACTATGTACAGGAGAAATCGTTAACAACTGCTAAATTAATCATCAGCAATTAAGCAAATGTCACTCAACACCGTAAACTCAACGGTTACTTCCAAATACGAAAAGAACATAGCGAAATGCCTCGCAATAAACAGAGCTAATACACTCTCAGTACGAATTCTCAATCGAAACTCAACTTTTTATCACGCGGGACGCTTTTATAAACATCGAAAGAAATCTCTCAAATGTTCCACAAGATTCCAAACGCTTCTCGAAATGCGTAGACCGTTATCAAATTTTATCAATGAACAAAAAAGAAATAGGGGGGATCGTATACTTCAGCCGAATGTATAGGGGCTGTATATTCATTACGGGAAACTATTTACAGGTTACGTTACTACAATAATTACTATTTACAGAATTTGTAACAATACTTATCCCAGAAATAACACTAAGATATCTTACTGTTGCTCTGAGGCGACGATATGAGGATGGAAAAATTGTTTCGAAAATGAAAAGCCTCTTTAGCTAGCAGATTATACCTTCTGTTCATTGCCTTTTGTAGTATCGTGTTCATCAGAATTTCGCTCATGTCCTCTAAGACCCCTATATATACGAGCCGACGCATCAGCTTAAGATTAGCCATTTTGGATCGGAGCGCGTGTTTGAGTGGTTGTCTTTCTGGCGAGTTATCACGTTTGGTGATTGTTTACTGTGAGCGACTATTAGAGGCACGCATGAATTGTTTATTAAATAAAATATTATTTTCGGCAAATTTGGCGAAATCCGAAATTTTGCTGCAGTAATCCTAACAGTGCAACAATGAAAAATCCGATCCAAAAAGACTAAACTTAAGTGATGCGTCGGCCTATCTATATAGCGGTTCTAGATCATGCTAAGGCCCCTATATATACGAGCCGACGCATCAGCTTAAAATTAGCCTTTTTGGATCGGAGCGCGTGTTTGAGTGGTTGTCTTTTCTGGCGAGTTATCGCGTTTGGTGAATGTTCATTGTTAGCAATGATTAGCGCCACGTGAATAAAATATTTTTGGCAAATTTGGCGAAACCTGAAACTTTGCTGTGGTAACATTATCAGTGCAACAATGAAAAATCCGATCCAAAATGGCTAAACTTAAGCTAATGCATCGGCCTATCTATATGGCGGCTCTAGATCCTGCCGTAGTGACATTGTTGGTGACGTCAACGTTACTCAATCATTCGCTATTGTATATTAGAGCCGCTATATAGATAGGCCGCATCAGCTTAAGTTTAGCCATTTTGGATCGGATTTTTCATTGTTGCACTGTTTGGGTTACCACAGCAAAGTTTCGGATTTCACCAAATCTGCCGAAAATAATACTTTGTTTAATCAAGGCTTCACTCGATGCGCGTCTTATCAGGCTCAGTCATTTCTCAAAAGATCAAAGGCGCGGACTTGCCCGCAAGAGTGCGCTGTATTATAACCGGGCGATCCTTTGTTTACATTAGTTAACGTATTATGCGTATTATTTCTGCTGCGAAACGGAACGTATTTTCTATTTTTAACGTAAAATTTCATTGACATGGTTAACCAATGAGTGGTACAGGGCGAATTGATGCCGGAACGGCGTATCAGTTCTGTTTTTCAGGGGATTTTTTTTTTTTTTTCGTTTCAAGTAAAACTGGTCCCAACTTAGAATTCAACTATTTCTCATTGGCGTTCACTTCTGGGAAAATGCATCCCTGAAGCACAAGGGACTCCAAAGCATTGTGGGCCTTGGACCTCACTTTTAGTAAATCAGGCCCAGGGATTACGTATAAAGTTTTTGGGACATTTAATGTGACTTGATATCGAGAAGGTTTCAAACATTACTATTTCTCTAATTAAAAAAAAAAGGTCTAAGAAGGAAACTTTGCTGTTTATAAATTATGTAGTATTTTACTGCATATTTAAAGAAGGTATTTAATGGCTCAATCGTCTAGATTTCGACAAAAATTTTTTACTCTCACCTCGGTAAGACTGCAATACATATTTTCTCTTTTGATATTATTTCGTTATAGGTACGTCGCTTGGCTTGGTGAGTTTTCTCTTTACCTTGACGAAATACGGATGTCTAAATATATTAGACCATCGAAAGCATTTAAAGTTTTATTACATGTATAGTTTATTACCAATATATTTATTAAAAGTTTCAATAATCCTCCCAGTAAATGAAAACACCCAGGAAACTGCATTAAAAGTTTCAGTGAAATATTTTTAAAAAATCCGCTGAACAACCTATATTTGACAACAATAAAAGCTTCATTTTAATGAAACCAAAAACCCAAATACGGGGGCAACAAATAAAATGAAAGATAATCGACAAGATTTGAAAAACATCGTCATGCACACATATGTAATCTTTTGGCGTCACAAAATTTGACAGCATTATGTTTCTTGCCGTTTAATATTCACAATCAATGGAGAATTATCTCCTCGCGGAACATGAGAAGTTGGCGAAACAAATTTCTATTGCTAATATTACTGCCGCCAAATGTTTGTTCTTCTGATATTTTGATTGAACTTTTATTATTTTTAAATTAATTGATACATTTATTTGGCGAATTATTTTACACTTTAATTGATCTTTGGCTGAATACAGTAACGTGGTAGCTTCCTAATACTGTTTAGTTTTGATTTAGAGGACTACTTAATAGCTTAATTTAATTTTCCAATATATTTTTTTTTTCATTTTAATGTCACTTTTTATGCTACTTAAAGGCTTTTTTTTTTTCGAAATTTGATTTTTAGCAAATAATTTAAAAGTTTGTGAAACTTTTTATATTTTTTTTTTGTTGCATAATTTATTTATGTGGCGAAATTTCTCCCCTTTAAATTTCCTCACAATGCGTAAACATTGGAATACCGTTTACCTTTTTAACAGATTTGTTTTTATTTTTTAACTGTTATTATTACTTTTATTTATTTATTTTTTAACAAGCAAAAGTTTTATTCTAAAAATATTAGAAGGAATTTTTATTATTATTTTTTCAAAGGCTGGATGTAGGTTTATTAAAATCTTTAAATAAAAAGCTACCATCTTATCATTTTTTGCAATTTTTATTGGCATGTTTCTTCTGCTGAATTCATTGTTTCAATGTACTTTTAAATGATTTCAATTTCTTGTTCTTTAACATACAACGTACTCCTTAATGATATAAATTGTAATGTATAATGATCGATACTAACGACCAGTTTCATGGCAAAATTTTTATTTGATATGTTTTCTACATAATTTTCTTTAAAATAATTGCGTTTCTATGCATTTTTTGTGCACTTTATTAGTTCTTAATGTGAAAAAAATAAAGATATCAAATTGAGCTATTCACCATTTTCAGAATATGTCCTAAAAAATAACTAATTTTGAATCAAACTTTAAAGTAAGAAAAAAATTACTAAAAGCTTTTTTGAATGTTTCCATAAATAATTTATCAACTAACAAAAAATATCCGGCGTTGCCTGGGTTAGTAATAATTATGAGAAACAATCGCTACTTACATTTATTTTCTCTTTTAACTGACAAATATATTTATCAGTTGTGCTTAATGAAGCATATATGATTAATTTTTGCATAATAAAACAAAAAAAAATATTTTTCGTGATACAAATTACGGAGCTTAGTTCATATGTTTAATAGACAGTATGGTTTCGTCCATAAAGTGTTTATAATATTTTTATAATATTATGCATAATTTCATTCAAAACCAAATTTCCAATATTTGTTTTTTATTAATTGGAAGCAGAAATTGCCCCCCCCCCCAAAAAAAAACAGCAGTATTTCCAAAACATTTTATTCACATAGGTTTTTAAACAGCAAACTTCTTTTTAAGCTCGTTTGAATTGTTATCTAATGAATAAATTGCAATAAATGCTAACTCCTGTTTATATTTATTGAAGGTTTGCAGTTACATTACTCAAATAATTTTGAAAATGCTTCATTGCGAAAAGTTGGAATAGTTTATCACAAAATTTTTTCATACACCGAATTTACATTGATTTAACTAGATAAACATCTTTCTCAGCATATATTCATGTGACTTTGTTACAAAACTTAATTTTTCTTAAAAACAAAGTTTCATATTTTTTCACTTTTTACCTAAAATATCTTTACAAACACTTTTCCTCAGGAAGAAAAAATCCCCTTTTAAATTAACTAAAATACTTTTCAACTCAATTTTGAATATCTATTCTCTTTAAAAATAAACTTATCTGATGTTTATACAGTTAAAAATTGCCACAAAATCCAACAGATGTCGCTGGAGTCTGACCAGATTATTTGTTTGATTGATTGTTTTCATACTACAACTTTTATTTAAATGACTGAGCCTGATAAGACGCGTATCAAGTGAAGCCTTGGTTTAATAAACAATTCACGTGCCGCTAATAATTGCTCGCAGGAAAAATCACCAAACGCGATAACTCGCCAGAAAGACAACCACTCAATCATGCGCTCAGATCCAAAATGGCTAATCTTAGGGGCCTTATTATATGTATGAGGATGGAAAAAAGTATTTCGAAAATGAAAAGCCCCTTTTGCTAGCAAATTATACCTTCTGCTCATTGCCTTTTTCTTGTAGTATCGTGATCATCAGAATTTCGCTCATGTCCTCTAACCATATCTCAGATGTGAGCATAAATCATCCCCAACTGTTGCCAATAAAACGCCATTCCGAAGAAATCATCTCCCCACGATTCGAATCGCACTCTGGAGCAACTAATGAATCACGAACAAGGACCTGAAGTGAAGAGAGGCTCAATCGCCGTCCGTAAAAATATCCAATACACGAAATGACATTAAGAAAGATGGCTTTGCGATTGGTGAGGAGAAATTACCGTGCAGTTTAGGAGTTAAAGGGTTAACAACTCCACCATGGAATCGGGGAGCAATGAGTTGTTGGAGCTGTGTGAGGGGAATAGCAAACGATTCCGATGGAGATCGTTTCAGTTATTGATATAGAATCATTTAGATCTTGTTCTGAATGTATCTTGGATTTGAAATTTGTCTTAGGGCTCCTGGTAGTTATTTATCTTGAATAAATTATTCTTTATGTGATACTAGCGGTAAACGCACGGCTTTGCCCGTAGTTGAAAATATAAAGGTCATTTGGTTCGCCTGTATATTTACAAATAATAAATGGTGAATTTCTCGCCAATTTGCTGTTAATTTACTCGCCCATGTTAAGGTTCCATGTTATGATTATTTGGTAATTTACTCGTCCACGTTATGATAATTTGCTCGGTAAAATATTCTTAAAATTGCAATAGAAATAGAAGAAAATGGAATTTTCGAAAAATCGCTTCGAGGTACTCAAGCCTAGCAAATACTGCATTTAATTTGACAGTTCATTTATTAATGAATTCCATTTTTCGTTCATTAGCAGCAAAATATTCCATTACAGAATCGAAAAACGTGTTGGTTGAGTTGTTTTTAAAAGAACGGATGTATTTCTAACTAGTGGTTCCCACACGGCTTTGTCCGTAGTAGAAAATTAAAAGGTCTTTTGGTTCGCCTGTATGTTTACAAATAATGAATGGTGAATTCCTCGTCAATTGGCTTGCCATGTTACGGTTCCATGTTATGATAACTTGGTAATTACTCGTCCACGTTATGATAATTTGCTAGAAAAAATGTTCTTAAAATTGGAATAGAAAAAGAACAAAATCGAATTTTTGAAAAATTGTTTCGAGGTGCTCCCCCCTATGCTACGAACTGATTTTGTGCCAAATTTCATAAAAATCGGCCGGACAGTCTAGGCGCTATGCGCGTCACAGACATCCAGAGAGACAGAGATCCAGACTTTCAGCTTTATTATTAGTGAGGATGACGTCCAATATTTCAAAAGTTGAATGAGGACTCGTTATAAGCAAGTTCGATTGTATTACGTAAAACCGATTTTCTCCAATCCTATTTTTTCTTCTTCTTCTTTAGTTAGGTCATTTTTTTCACCGGGAAACGAGATCTTAAAGAAAGTTAAGAGAGCTGCTTAGTTTAACCCTCAATAAATACGATAGGACATTCCGTAAGGAAACCATAAATAAGATTAGTGTTGATGTTAAAACAGCAAACTTTGTTTTACATAGGTTGAGTTAAAGTAGGAGAGACTTAGGTATAGTTAATGCACATTTTACATTTCGATTTTTTTCTAATTTTTCTCGCTAATGTTACACACCAAAATAAAATTTCATGCAATAGGGTGACGACACAAGTAACCGACAAGCGGTCATTCCAAGCTCGTCAGCTTGCGAGATCGAGATTCGCTCACGTGATCGGTTGTGACGTAGAAATGTCGCAAAGTAGCATTTCAATCTACTCGAACTTAGCTTGTGGCTAGGTTCGAGTAGATTAGAAGACTACTTTGCGACATTTCTACGTCACAACTAATCACGTGAGCGAGAATCTCGATCTCGCAAGCTGACGAGCTTGGAATGACCGCCCAGTAACAGACAGTCGTAAGTTTGGATTTGAATAATAACAATCTTAGGCGGGTAAAACTGATGTTGCTGCGACACATGAATACGGTGCAACCATCTAGTCAGTGTTATCAGAGTGAACTTTATGAGCCAGTTGTTATTTACAAGGCAGTGGTGGAAGGTTGTGAACAGCAACCACGAGGTTTGCCGGCGTTTCATGTTCATTTGAATTTAAAAAGGATTTAGATCGAAAAATTAAGAACTTTTGCATATTTTGAAGAGAAACGGGGAATTTTGTTCATTACTCATCCTTTCTTCATTCCATCTGTTACTGGGCATCATCAGAATTGTCGGTGTCTGTTACTGGGGTTCGGACCTTTTTTCGAAATGGAGCAAATAAAAATAGAATTAACTCATTCAGAGGATCCAGAAGCAGCCAAACGTTGGATGAGATGTAGTTGCATGAAAGAAAAATAAAATTAATTAATTTGAATTTTGACATTTTGAATTCAAATTACGTTTTTCGCAATCACGAGTGTGTGAGTGTGTGTTTGTGTGTGGGAGGGAGGTATGTGTGTTTGTGTGTGTGGGGAAGGGAAGGTATGTGTAAATGTGTGTAGGCACGTGTGTTTGTGTCTGTGTGCAGGCATGAGTGTGTGGGTAGTTGTATGTATGCCTGTTTGTGTATGTATGTGTGTAAGTGTATGTATGTGTGTATGTGTATGTATGTGTGTAAGTGTATGTATGTGTGTATGTGTATGTATGTGTGTATGTGTATGTGTGTATGTATGTGTGTAGGTGTATGTATGTGTGTGTGTATGTATGTGTGTATGTGTATGTATGTGTGTAGGTGTATGTATGTGTGTGTAGGTGTATGTGTGTGCGTGTGTAGGTGTATGTATGTGTGTGCGTCTGTAGGTGTATGTATGTGTGTGCGTGTGTAGGTGTATGTATGTGTGTGCGTGTTTAGGTGTATGTATATGTGTGTGTGTGTAGGTGCGTGTATGTATGCGTGTAAGTGTAGGATATTGACACAACCCTGGAGACGGTTTTCGCTAGAGGGAGCAGCATCGTGAGGCGGCCGGCCGACGGTGGTACGGCAGAGGGAGGCGGTGGGAAAATAAAATCATAGGAACATCAAAACAGTCAAGTGAGAACAATAAGCAATCGTGATTGCTCAAAAAAATTAAAAGTCTAAATACATTAAAAGGCTCAGAAAATGGATTCAACTTGAAAGCGATGTTTTAATCATGTCTGTTACTGTTACCCTAATATTAATATTTTCCTACCAAATAATGATTAAAGCATCTTGGTGGACGGAATTTATTTCGTAGAAAAAATCTCTTGAAAAAATTTTCAAAGTGCATCACCCCAACGTTGGTCTAGCTCAGAGGTTCCCAACCGGTGGTTCGCGAACCCCCAGGGGTTCGGGAGGTGCAGGAAGGGGGTTCGCGAAAATTTCGATGCAATGGCGGATTTTTCCTAGTTTGGCAAAATATTATAAAATATTCAATTTGCACACATAGTTACTAAATTTTTTTTTTAATTTGAAAACGCGCCAGATTCTTGTATTAAGCTCAAAAAAATACAAAATAAAAAAATCTTTAAGCGGTTTTATAATCTTGGTTAAAAAGAAATTTCCTCATTTTTTTTTCGATAGACAACAAAAAGAGATATCCTTCCTTCTTTATTGCGAGGCGCCATGCAGAAACGTTGTATTAAGCTGTGGCGGGGATCACGATGACCTTAAAAAGGCGCCATCGCGTGGAGTTGATCAAACAATATACATAATATACATATGTCGAAAAAAATAAAGAATTCTCAAACAATGCATCATAGGGGTATTATTTCTAATCTGGTTGAAATATAACACGGGAATTTCCGTCGAATTCAGTCATCGAATAGCAGAAATGACAGCAAAAGGCTCCAAACTTAAAATTTATTACTGGATTTTACCCATCTGTTCGTTTTCAAAAATAGATAACATCAGCATGCTCATAGTTCTGGGGAAATAGTTGTTAACAGACGTATTTAGAGATACTTTAGAGATGCTTGAAAACAAGTGATTTTGTTTGCAATTGGTTTTGCTACGTGAACTTGCTACTCTGTTTGTGAAGTTATAATCGTGTTGGTAATTTTTATGATTTAATAACTTTCTGCTGTCATGGATCGATGGTTGAAAACTGGTAGTTTGGTTGAGCGACAAATGGACAAGCAGTCAATCGATCAACCCTCAACATCAGCAGTAACTTTCGAATCAACACAGGATATTGAAATAGATAGCTGTAATGAACTGCCGCCTCCCCCGACTAAACAGAAAAGTGAACTAGGGGAGGAAAAAAGCAAAAATATGACAGTGACTATTTACAAATGGGCTTTTATTTTACTGGAGAAGAGTCTGAACCTAGACCGCTTTGTCTTCTCTGCAACGAAGTTCTATCGAACAGCAGTTTGAAACCGTCATTTCTGAGAAGACACCTCGAAACAAAGCATCCGACACACAAGGACAAACCTATCGAATATTTTAAAAGAAAATTGGAATATAATAAAAAGTGTAGCGTCTCTACGTTCCTGTTAGAATGCAACGAAGATAGTAAAATGGCCCTTGAAGCTTCATATCGAGTCAGTTATAGAATTGCAAGATCTGGACAGCCACATACAATTGCAGAAAATTTAAATTGGACCGTGTGCTAAAGATATTGCTAAGTGTATGCTGGGAGAAAAGTCAGCAAAAAAAATTGACCTGGTTCCGCTATCAAACAACACAGTATCACGCAGAATTACTAATTTGGCAAGTAACGTGGAGAAAGAACTTGTGAATAGAATAAAAGAGAATAATTTTGCGATCCAGCTTGATGAGTCGACTGATGTAGCAAACGCTGCAATATTACTTCTCTATGTTAGGTATATTTTTAACAATACAATTAAAGAAGATGTACTATTTGCAAAACCTTTGAAAACCAACACAACTGGAGAAACAATTTTCGAACTGGTCAACAGTTACTTTGAAGAAAATGGAATAGATTGGTCTTTGTGTGTGGGTGTGTGCACGGATGGTGCAAAATCAATGACAGGAAAATTTGTTGATTTTGTGGTGCGAGTAAAGAATATCAACGAGAAAATTGAATGGACTCATTGCTGCATTCATAGACAAGCATTAGCATGTAAGCATATTCCCGCAGAATTATCCGCTACTTTGAATGATGCGGTAAAAATTAAATTTCATAAAATCACGTGCCACAAACTGCCGTCTATTTCACGCGCTTTGTGAGGAATTGAGAAGCCTTCATGTTACTTTACTTCTTCACACAGAAGTTAGATGGCTTTCCCGTGGCAAAATTTTGACACGCTTATTTGAATTGAAGTCAGAAGTCCAAGCATTTTTTGTTGATCATCCATTTCACTTGTCCACTTGCATATTCGATCCTCTTTGGATGCAAAGGCTTGCATATTTAGCTGACATCTTTTCAAAATTAAATGAATTAAATCTATCCTTGCAAGGTGCAGTTGTTAATATTTTCGTTGTATATGATGAAATTGAAGCTATGGTAAAAAAATTGAATTTCTGGATCCAATGCCTGGAAATGGGTGAGTTTTCTTGCTTCACTTCTCTTAGTAGTTTTTTATCAGAAAACTGAATGAAACTTGATGAAAGCGTTAAAAGAAATGTATGTGAACATCTGCAACATCTTGAACTATTGACGAGTATTTTCCTAATAGGCATAACGTCCCTCTCTCAAACAACTGGATACGCAATCCTTTTGAAGGAAATCCATGCTTAGAGAACACCCTGACATTACCTGAAAAGGAAATGCTCATCGAGTTATCCTGTGATAATTCATTGAAAACTACCTTTAAAGAGCTCTCGTTAATTGACTTCTGTCTCAGTGTAAGAAATGACTATACCGTTTTGTCCAAAAAAGCAATTCGAATTTTATTACCATTTTGTACAACATATCTGTGCGAGAATGGATTTTCCTCCTATACTTATCTCAAAGATAAATACCGAAGCAGATTGAATGCAGAGCCTGATTTAAGACTCAAACTGTCAGACATTGAACCAAACTTTCAGTTTCTTTGTTCCGTCAAACAGCCACAAATATCGCATTAAGGATTT
The DNA here is from genome assembly GCF_026930045.1 of Uloborus diversus. Lineage (NCBI taxonomy): Eukaryota > Metazoa > Arthropoda > Arachnida > Araneae > Uloboridae > Uloborus > Uloborus diversus. The sequence goes on along the minus strand of NW_026557876.1, from coordinate 8,376,879 downwards.
TTTCCCCAATTTAAAGTATGCTTAAAAAAAAATAGTTGGTTTATAAAACTTCTTGTTTATAATTTTTCTTGTAGATGTAGTTTTAATTTTTTAAAAATGTTTGCACTTAATGATATTTTACAATTATATTTTTGTTTATTGCAATCAAATGCTGCAAAAAATGGAAAACAAACATGCTGTTTTTTTATTGTTTCTTACATGTTACAAATTTCAACATCAGGGGGTTCGCGAACTTTTTTGCCTGCTCCAAGGGGTTCGCAATGAGAAAAAGGTTGGGAACCGCTGGTCTAGCTGATACACCAAAAGAATAAGCTGTTTGCATACGCTATAAGTAACTAAATGAAGATGTTTTTGAAGGAGGTTCTCGCAAATTTTTAATCTGATTTATATAATAAACGTAAATTTGATTTACAATTTTTGAAAGAAATTACTTTGAATTTTGATATCTTGAATTCAAATCGTGTTTTTCGCAATCAAATTGCGAAAGACCGTTCTCGTTGAGTTTCTTGTTTCTACTAACGAATTTTATCGCAACCATGGTTTGAATTCAAGACGTTCTAAATTTAAATGAATGCCAGGGACGGGGTACAGACACATTCTTGTTTCTACTAATGGATTTTATCGCAACCATGGTTTGAATTCAAGACGTTCTAAATTTAAATGAATGCCAGGGACGGGGTGCAGAATATTATGTGCTGAATACTGATATTGTGTTAAGTCGAGAAGGTCCTTTACAAATAATTTGGTTCCGAGGCGCAATGCCGCCTGCATTATAAGCATAGAGAAATAAAGAATCAAAAGACGAACGTCAATCAACTGTCAAGTGAAAACAATAAGCAAATCGTGATTGCTCGCAAAACAGAAGTGTGCTTCAACCGAAATACGCTCTTTCAAATGTTTTTAACGTAAATATTAAGCTATCTCCTCAATCACGAGGGTTTTCGTTTCATTTATTTTGACTTGCAGTTTTCATTTAGTCTTTAATTTTTGCACCTAACTTGATTTTATCATTTCCTAGATCATTAGCAATTAAATTTTTATCTTCCAAATTCTGTGACATTTCAATCGACTTTGCATTCGCCTCTTTGTTTTGCACACAAACCTGCATTATGAAATGTGTGTTGCATGTAGGTATGCATGTTTTCGTATTAATATATACACACATCAGTTCCACCGTCTAGTTATTTAGAAATTTCAACATACACTCAAACCTCTTTTTATGTGGTCTTTTTTATGCGATTTTTTTTTTCGGTACGTTAAAATTTCAATAAGATTGAGATTTAACTGCCGTAATTATTTTTAAAACGAGTGCGAGGTCGTATCTTCAAGTGACGACATAGACACCCCGATGGGAAGCCACTGTGACCTCCCCAAATTTTCCTTATTTCGGAAATTTTGTCCGAGAAGTCGACAAAAATTATCCACCTGGTATTGTGATTTCATATAACTATTTCAATTTTGTATGTTTTTGGGTTATTTTCTATGTGAGACTTTTTCTTATGCGATTTCTATCCACCGCATAAAAAAACATTTTTTAACTGTGTTGCGAAAACAACTTTTTAAAGCTACTGGTGAAGTTTCGAACGATTTTTTTTATACGGTCCCTAACCGCATTAAAAGAGGTTTGGGTGTATTTTTCTGGATCTGGAGTTTAGTGTCATTTGTTCTACTTAAAATAATATCGTTCAATTATGTTTCTCATATTTTACATTACGCTTCATTAAAAAGAAAGACATTTCTTTTTTTTTTTTTTCAGATTTTCTCTTACTACTGCATCCAACATTTTTGCACTGAACTTTTCAGATTTTCTTTTGGCAAACACTAATTCGATATAATTAGCAAGAAAATTATTCCCTCACTGTTGCCACAGAAGATTAACAAAAACTATCATTAAAACTTTTCCCGGAGGTTTTGTTGCCAACATAAAAAATGATCTGTCAAGCGCAAGTATTTTTGACAAGAGCTCCCCTTGCTGATTGAAATTAACGTGAAATCTCGTAAATATTCATGACCTAATAAAGCATCTTCGAACTCTCACAAAAGAATACATTAGAACTTCATGTGAAAAAAAAAAAATGGCGGTCAAACACTGGTAGCCACTTTATAATTACGATGAGAACACTGAATACTTTCAGGAAAATCAAGTTATAAAACCGACAGGGGTTTTTACAAGAACGGTATTTACAAGACAGATTAGGGTAATTAACGATGTTGAACTTCGAAAACAAGGATTTCAACTCGAGTTCTGAGACTAATTTTCGTTTTTCGTGTGTTTTTATGCTCTGCTCTATAATAAAGACCTTCCTTAAAATAAGTATAAGATTATTCTCCATTTTTTCCCCTCTTTTTTACTTTTTGTAAGTGGATAAAAAGGATCTTTGTTAAGTTTTCTACTTGGTAATTTCTGGTTTCAAAGGATTCTAATTTTTTTAGTTAGTTTTTCAGTATTGTTTATAATATACTTTTATCTGGTGGGGTAGTCTGACCAATTAATGAGCACTGAAGTACAATTTAATTTTCATAACTTCATAATTTTGTTAAGTCTGTCGTATCTACTGCATAAGATAGAATATAAATATGTAATTGATTTTTAAAATGGGTGGGACAACTTATAGTTCTTCAGGTATTTTAAGGTGATTAAATTAAAAATGGTGCAGCAACATAGTCGATGAAAATATCTTACCAGTAGAAAAACATGACATTTTCTTATACAAGTCTGGTGTTCCTTTTTGGAAATGAACAGATGAAAGCGACTGTCCCAAATTTATCTAAGGAAAACATTTTTTCTTTTTTTTAACACAGTCTGTTCATACAATGGTCAAACTAGCCCACATGAAATTCAGGGGTTTGTAGTATAACTATTATGATCTGGTCACCTGGTGCAACTCAAGTTGCAGCAACTACCTGCATCTTTCTCCTTCCACTCACAGGTTTACCACAAGTATCGGTAGACGTCGCTGAGTATACATACCCGGTGCAACTTTCGTTGCAGCAACTACCTGCAACTTTCTCCTCCAACTCACAGGGTTTCCAAAAGTATTGGTGAACGTCACTGAGTATACATAGCTGTGGTCACTGACGTCATGCAGTCTGGAAAATTCTCATTAGATAAAACCTGCATGTAGGTGCAACTATTACATGCAATTGGTCGGCGACACCGAGCAATTTTCCGCAAAAAAAAAAATACATGGAGTTGCAGGAAAAAATTGCAGATAGTTTCATGTAATAAGATCATTACGAAAAACAAAGTGGTCCATGAATTGTGGTAAAATATCTCTTAATGATAGAGGAAAAGGTGTAAATACAGCACTTTATTTTTTATTCGGTTTTAAGTTACTTTTAATTTAAAAAATTCAAGATTTTTGTCTTCCATTAACAATTTTAACAAGTTTCCTAAATTCTGAAAAGCGAAACAATGTTTAATATCAATGATTTCATTTCGAGAGCGTCGATGGACAAAATGCTTCAAAAATGGGGTGCAAATATGGGCCCTCGGCAAAAGAGTCGCCAAAAATAGTTTAACAGGAAAAAGCTATGCAAAGTGGTAGAGAATTTGTTTATTACAGGGAAAAAAACTTAACAGAAATCGCAAACATAACTGGCTCTTTCAGTCCCAGCACAATCTGAGTACGCCCATACGTCGCACGTAACACATTTGGCCCACACCTCTCTCCGAGTGTCTTCAAAGGATTTTCCATCAAGAAAAATGCAAGCTACATCGCTTGAGAAATAATTTTTTGTTTAAAAACAGAGATGGTATACTTAAGGGCTATCTTTTAATGATTGCCTGTATTTACTCTAACTACTCCTAAGAAAGATGACCACTATCACATGCAACGTAAAAGAATGCGTGGCTAAAGTTGTGCTTCGAAAGTAATAGTTTAAAAAACTAAAAAAACACGCTTTAGTAGCAAAATGAACTAAAAACTTAAAAATAATCTTTGCATGACAAGTATATAAAGTAATTGATCAAACACTTAATTTTACTGTAATAGAAAGAAAAGCGTGGGGAGCTTCTTATCAGTTGTCTTAAATTTCTTCCACTTGTTATCCATGCAAAAATGTAAATAGGCAGCCCCCCACGTTTTTTTTTATTACAGTAAAATTAAGTGTTTGGTCAATTACTTTGTACACTTGTCATCCAAAGATTATTTTAAACTTTTTAGTTCATTTTGCTACTAAAGCGTGCTTTTTCTTTAGTTTTTTAAACTATTATTTTATATCAAATAAGATTTAGTAACTAAATATTGCTACCACTTGTACCTCTTAAATGAAATTATTGTGCGTGTGCTCGATTTTTATAATGGAATGTATCTTAGTATTCTATTGTATTATTTGCATCAGACATTTTGAATGTTTTCCGGTAAATTCATGTACAAACATTGTTACACTCCGCAGCTCTGATATGTAGGCTATAAGTAAATCTAATATTTATCCAAAGGAAATTTGGACCCACAAACATACAAGTTAAGCTAGCAAAAGCGTGTTAATTAGAATAAACTAATAACTTATCGTTAACAAATTAATTTGATTATAGAATATTGCATTGTCATCGGGTCTGAGGTTGCATTCCAAGTGTTAAAAGAATCCGATCACAAAAAGGGGGCGAAAATTGAGTTGCAAGATTGTAACTTTAATTTCGGCGTAGACGGGAGTAGAACGCACGCCCAATGATTCCCGGAGGTGGACGTCAGCGAAGACCCGCGCCTTAGACCGCTCGGCCGTGAACGCTCATAAAGTGGTGGAATGTACTAACAGTAATAAGCCACTAGCTCTTAGTCCAAAGGAGATATACTCACAAACATACAAGTGACTTTTGACTATACATACACTGTAAAAAAAAATGTATAACCTTATTCTCCGAAAACTGGGTGGCAGCTTAGCTGTCTCCATAGCAATGGAGTAACTTAACAGATAAAACTGGTGTACGCTCATACCAGTTTTATCAGTTAAGTTACTCCATTGCTATGGAGGCAGCTCGCCGACGGAGTATTATTACACAAAGTGCAAAATACTGCCACCGTATTTACGGAGTAAGGTTGCACATTTTTTTTACAGTGTAAGAACATGAAGAAAAAACGATTTCATATGACTCTTAGAAGTTTGCACTCCAAAAAAAAAACCACCAACAGGCACAATAACTTACGCTGCATCCACACTACTCGAAAAAAATTCCTGCTGCTTTCTAATGTCTTATATTAATAAATATCCTCATCTACAGTCCTTCAGTACCTCCCATAGCCACTAGGGAGGGGGGCCATATTTACACCTGTGCCATATTTACACCTTTTCCTCTGCACTGTAAAAAATTTGTGTAACCTTACTGCGTAAAAGCAGTGGCATTTAGCTGTCTCCGTATTGCAGTAGAGTAACTCAAACTGTTAAAAAAAGTGGTGTATCGTTACGCATCACTCATACCATTGCACCAGTTTTATCAGTTAAGTTACTCCCTTGGTATGGCGACGAAGTAAGGTTACACAAAGTGCGGAATGCTGCCACCGTATTTACGGAGTAAGGTCATAAATTCTTTAATGTATTATAATCGTTGATAACTCCAGAAAATGCTGTGGTGCCAGAAAAAAAAAGTGAGGACATGTTTTTGTTTATTATTTTATAGTATGCATTATAAAGGAAAATTAGAAGTTTTACGAATGCTTGAATTCCGCGTTTGATTTTACATATTTTTTTCTAATTAGTGGGAGAGTAAACCGTTTTACTTTCCCTCACCAATGGTTTAACATACAGAGAAGAAATATAGTTTTTGAATTTTCCAATATTCTTTATCGACTATTTTCGCATATTTTGAAGCATAGACAGCTATAGTGTATTACTACTGCCTTTACTGAAATTGATCTCTGACTAAATAGATTAATTTAATCATTGAAACTTCATGTCATTTCGCTAACCCTATTACATGGCTTTAATTTACGGTTTAAAGAAATACTCCCAAACGTGTCTTTATGCGGTCTTTTTTATGCGTTTTTAAAATTTAATTTAATATTTATTTATTTATTTATTGTGCGGTATGTTAAAATTTCAATCAAATTGCGATTTAATAGACGAAATTATTTTCAAAACGAGTGCGAAGTAGTATCTTCAACTGACGACATAGGCACCCCCGATGGTAAGTCACTGTGACCTCCCAAAAATTTCCCTATGCAGGAAATTTTGTCCGACTACTCAACAAAATTACCACCATTTGGTTTATTTTGATTTCGTTTAAAGATTATTTTGTACGTTTTTGGGCTATTTTCTATGTGAGAAAAATTATTTTATTTCCCTATCCACATCATAAAAAAGAAAAAAAAATTTGAATTTTGACATCTTGAACTCGAATTATGTTTTTCGCAATCACGTGTGTGTGTATGTAGGCGTGTGGGGGGGGGGGTATGTTTGTTTGTGTGGTAGGGGTATGGGTGTGTAGGCATGTGTGTTTGTGTCTGTGTGCTGGCATAAGTGTGTGGGTAGTTGTGTGTATGAATGTGTGTGGGGGGATATGTGTATGTGTGTAGGCATATGTGTTTGTGTCTGTGTGCAGGCATGAATGTGTGGGTAGTTGTGTGTATGTGTGTGTGTAGTTGCGTATGTGTTTGTGTGTGTGTGTTTGTGTGTGTGTGTAGTTGTGTATGTATGCGCGTGTGTGTAGGGTATGGATGCAACCTGGAGACGAATTTCGCTAGAGGAGCAGCATCGTGAGGAGCTGGTCGACGGTGATGGTGCGGAGGGTGGCGGTGGGAAAAGTAAAAGATAGGACCCCAAAAACAGTCAAATTAAAGCAATAAGCAATCGTGATTGCTCAAAAAAATTGTGTTGCGAAAACAACTTTTTTTTAATGCGGTCCCTAAAAACAGATTTGGGTGGAAATGTAAGCAAAAATATTTAAGTCCGGCTTCTCTCCATTAATGAATTTACAAAAAAAAAAAAGAAAATGCATAAAAAAACTTACATGATATCACAGTTTTGTGTAAAAAGCAGAATGAAGCTTTACGGAACAATAGAACCTCCACTGAAAGAAAATTTGTGAGAAAATCTCGTTTAATACATTTGACGACGACTGTTTACCGAAATACTAAAACATCATTATACTTTCAAGAATATTAGTTCCTAAGTTACTCTTAACGTCCCCCAAAGCTGTCCGTAGAATTTTATCTGCATGAGAACCGGTAACCATCGATCACTTCTCGGAATAAAATCGCCATTTTTCAGACGAACTCGAAAAGAATTTCATTTCTTTAAAAGCTAAACCGCGTTACTTAAACGTCCCTCCCGAATGCCGGGACCATCTATTATTCCGGCTATCTCCTTAAATATGAGAAGTATATAAATATAATGATGTAAAACGCCTTCTTAGATTTCGGTAAATGATACGGAGATGATTTATAAGGAATTTTTGAAATCGCCGGTTTGAGGAGGAAGAATTTATCGCGATTTATCAAAAGGAGAGAGAGGTCGGATCTTTTTTATTTTTCTACTGCTTCGGAATCAGTCTTGGAGTTTTGCGAAGCAGTTTGAATTGAAATTGAGTTCTTGAATTTGGGAATGGAACCAATATACGAGTTAATGGAAACATAGATTGCTTCTTGGTTGTCAAAGGCTTTAATCAGGTTAATCCAATTTGAAAGCAGTGGCATACCTAGCATTGGTGACGCTCGGGGCGGTGATTTGTGGTGTCACCCCCCCCCCCTAAAAACGTTAAAAACAGTTATTAAAACCAATATGAACATGAAATTCATACAATATTCAGAAACAAAACCACTTGTGTTATAACGAAACTTAATTGTACAAAAGACAAATAAAAATTATGAATGCTTTCTATGTACTTTGCCCTAGACGCGTATGTACAGGTCGTCGAGAGGTCAAAAAGTAAGGGGTTGGGGTGCATAAAATTGATGGTCCCTTAATTATTTCAAACGCATCTCAAACACAGGGAAAGATTTTTTTTTTTTTTTTTGTAAAGAAAAAGTCTCTACTAGATCTATAAGTATTGATAAATGGACCTAAACCTGAGGACAGAATAAGTTTTATTTATCAATATTTAAATGATCCAATACTGATACTCCATGATATGGGGTGCTAAAGGGGAGGTCCAGGGATTTTCCCCCAGAAAATTTTGAAATTTGTAGCCTCAAAAATGCATTTTAGCTTTATATTTTTCAGAAACTTGCAATTCCAGTTTGGATGTTACCCCCAGACGGGTATCCATGGTTGTTGGTACTGATACTTTTTTTCTGTATTGACAGTCAAATATGACTAGGGGAAATTTCCACTAAATGGTCATTTACTGCCAGTTCAATCCTAGAAGCACAAAATTGATGAAAACAGTCATTACTACGAAGTTTTGAAACATTCTTTTATTTTATGTCGTACTTGCGATACACACATTTAAATCACAGATTCTTTTTCAATTTTTGGTATATGTAATAAAGTCAGTTTTAATTTCTTTCTCTATGAGAAGCGCCGATATTATAATTTAAAAGAGAAGTATCGATAGGAGCTAATCTTCTTTCGCCAATTTCATTGTTGGGATTGTCATAGTCCGGTGACTCATCGTAACTCGGAGGAGGAGCTGGTCTCACAGGACGTTGAGGTCTTGGTCTTTGGGGCTGTTGGTCATAGCTCTGTGGCCTCGGTCTCGAAGAATAAGATGCAGGAGGGGGAGAGTACTGTGCTGGTGGAGGTCTGTATGCTGCCTGTGGTCGTGGAGGAGGTCTGTAGGTTTGCTGTGGCTGTGGAGGAGGCTGGTACTCTTCCTGAGGAGGTGAAGAATAGGATGGTTGAGGCGGGGCATAGGACTGTTGAGGCGGGGCATAAGATTGTTGGGGCGGGGCATAAGCTCGCTGGGGCGGAGTTTGAACTGCTGCCCGAGCTGGTTTGACTGGAGCAACTTTCGGGGCTCCTGCAGGTCCTAAATCACCTTCAGCTTTGAAGCCATCTTTGCCAGCGGTGTAGCGGACAATCCTTTGCCTTCCGGTTTCATCCACGTAGCCATAAGCACCCTGCACTGTCCCATCGGGCAGTCTGGTCTCTTCACGGAAGCTCTGCCCGTCGTTGGCTTTGCCGGTGTCGTAACCAAACTTGTAGTCTCCGGCCAGTTCAAGGCCGATGTTGACGTAATGGACGTCAGCCGGCCTGTAAATTAAGTTCTGTGGGCTTCTGTCTGAGGCGTAGGATTGAGATCTGGATGCTTGAGGAGGCGGAGCATATTCCTCAGGAGGAGGCCCTTGACGAGGAGGTGGTTGGGGTGCTCTTTCGCGAGGATACTGACAGGAGGCAATTGCCACAGTGGCCAGTAGGAGTCCCTAGAAATAGAATTTTAAATTTACATCTTTGAATACTCAGAAAAATCATTTAGTAACATCTTCATACTTATTTGGTTGGTTACAGAAAGTATATGTATCTATAAAGAATTATATTCTCATTGTACAATTTTTCTGATCTTTTCAAATAACGGGTATTTTAAAGAAGTAAAAGTTGAATTGTTAAGTTATTTAGTTTATTCTTATGCGGAGTAAGGAGTCATTATGTAAGAGTTACATTTAAAAGTTGATGCTTAGCATAAAGTGGACAATAATTTATTAAATTATAAATATAAAACGACTATGATGGGTGGTATCAAATGCGCATAATAAATAGACAACTACTTTAACTACTAAAAAAATAACATGTAAGTGCTGAAGAGAAACTAAAAAAATCGCACAAGTATTCTAATTACTAGATTTAGTGAAAGTATAAGATAAATTTAAATGCTCAGTTTGTGTTGAGGGTCGGGAAAAACAATCAATAATGAATGAAAAAAATCGAAGTTATCGACGATTAATGTCAAATTAAAAATTTAACAAGATCCAAAATGAAGTCAGTAGGAAAATTTTTAAATAAATTAAAAAACAATTAAAAAGCAATTGGTGTTCAATTCTGTTAACAAAATACGAAGAAAAAAGTAAAGTAATGAGAAAATTTGAGGAACAATACCTCACTCAATTTTAAAGCGAAGTACAGTGACTAAATGAATAATAGTAATGGAAAAAAAACGTTGATGAAAGAAAGCCATTGAAAAACTTTTTGCTATCAAATGAAAGGTGTTAAAAATGTTATTTAATGAATGATACACAGAGAATTTATGAATGCATTGAACAAAGAGTACATACTGAGATCATTAATAAATGACGAATTTAAAATTTTAAAAAAGTGCATAATTTTAAAAAACACACAAAGCAAATTTCAAAAAATAAGCTATAGATTTTTTTAACTCAATGTAAACAACAGAAAATGTGTAAAAAAACATTTTCTTTTTCTACAATGCAAGAAACTAATGTTAGTATTGAAATTATACAATGTGTTCCGTTTTAACCTGCAAGACCTTTATTTTCGCAACCGTTAGTCCTAGATGTATACTTCCAGTTGCAAAAATGTTCAAAGTCAGATAAAGAGTTAGATTATTGAAAGTTTGAAGTAAAAATAAAAAGAGGTCAAAAAATACAAAATTTAACTTTTTATACGGGCCCCCGGTCCCCTAACTTAAATTTAGGGAAATAATCTCCATTGCAAAATAATTCCAGCACAAAAAGTTTGAAATTAGTACGACCAATATTCACCGAGATAAAAAAAAACGCAGCGTTTCGGGACTTACACCACTTTTCAGTCGCCGTCATTAACACCTTTTGGGGGGAAATATAGCGGTTAACAAGTGTTTAAAATTAAGTGTGTGCAAAGAGTGTGGTTTTTCAAATTGTTCGAAGTTTTGTAGTGTGTTTTTGTGTATCACGACATAACATTTAAAGTTGTTTTTGAATAGCAATTTATTTTATTTATTTATTTATTTTTTTTTATTTTTTTTTTTTTTTGTTCTTTTACTTCGACAATCTGTCACTTTTCTGAAAGGGCGATAAGTTCCAAATCTCATTTTCTGTATGGTCCCTTAAAACTTTGAAATGGAATATCTCCTTGAGTTTTGACCGCACAAATGCCAAGTTTGTTGTGACAGTAATAGTTTTCAATGGAGATTATTTTTCTAAACATTAGTTAGCGGACCTAGGGCCCGCATAAAAAGTTAAATTTTGTATTTTTACTTCCTTTTACAAAAAAGGAAGTACTGTATTCGCGAAAAAATTTTCACTCAAAAATCGACCATAATTTCTATTTTGCTCACCCCTGAATGAATGTTGAGTTTTTTGTTTCGACCCACCACACGTGCATATACCTAAAAACGTATAGACGCCCGAAATATCCATTTTGACGTTTCCCGAGTTAATTAAAACGAATTTTCTCGTGACGTCTATATGTGCGTATGTGCGTATGTATGTAGCATAACTCAAGATTGGTATGTCCTAGAAAGTTGAAATTTGGTACGTAGACTTCTAGTGGGGTCTAGTTGTGCACCTCTCCTTTTGGTATCATTCTGATGTTCCAAAGGGGTTTTTTACACCTTTTTGGGGTAAAATCATCGTAAATTTCAATGTAAACTCAAGTGGTGTTATAATTTGGCAAACACTTGGCGATATATCGCCAAGCTTTTGATCGCCAAGTTTCGTCTCCAACTTGGCGAAAAATTTGGCTTTTTTTTTTTTTTTTTTTTGAAATCTGGTTTTAATTTGGCCAGTGTTGGTGATATTTATAGAGTTAACTATTGAATCACATTAAAATTGCAATAATGGGGAAACGACATTAAATTGGTGTAAAAGGAAGTCATGTGATGCACACATCAGCTCGTTATTTCTGCTTCAAACTTTCAATATCTTAACTCTGCATATGATTTTGAACATTTTTGCAGTTGGAAGTATATATATCTAGGAGTAACGGTTGCGAAAATAAATGTCTTTGCAGGTTAAAACGGAACACCCGGTATAATGTGGAAAATCAGAATGAATGACTCTGATAAGAGAAAACAAAACTGATTTCGTGTTGGTGGTGAAAGATGAATGTCCTGAAAATATATGAAAGAAGTCAAATGCCGCGAAAAGAAAGAAAAGGATTTGGTGTCGTAAAAAATTTAAATGCCGTGAAAACTTGAATAAGATAATGTAATGAGCTGATGTATGCATCACATTACTTCCTTTTAACCCCAATTTAATGATAATAGAGCCGTGGAGTAAGCAAGGAAACACTAAATAATTTATCCTCTAGTTTGTTGCGAATCGAGGCAAAAAAAAAAAATAAATAAAAATAAATAAATAAAATAATTTGAATTCTGGAATTTTTAATTCAAATTATGTGTTTCGCAATCACGACAGGACCCTACTCATTGGAGTTATTGTTTCTAGAAACGGCTCCTGTTCCCGCAAGCCTTCCCCTCCTCCTAGGCGGTATAGTGGTGTGTGTGTGTGTAGGCGCGCGTGCGTGCATGTGCAGAGTTGTGTGTGTGCGTAGACCTGTGTGTATGCACGTAGGCGTGTGTGTATGTGTGTAAAGGCTTGTGTATGAGCGTGCGTGTGTGTAGGACATGGACGCCTCCGAACAGGAGAAGCGGATAGCTCACGACCGGGGGACAGCCGCCTGCAGAGGCCGGTGGGCGGTGGTGCTGCAGAGGCCCCTGGTCCAAGCTGAAAAAGGAACTACAACGCCAAGGACCGTCAAATGAGAACAATAAGCAATCGTGATTGCTCAAAAATATAGTTTTTGCCAATTTTAATGTGATACAATGGTTAACACCCTAAAGATAGCCAATAGTCCCAAAATTGAAATCAGATTTCAAAAAAAGGTGCCAAATTTTTTGCCAAGTTGTCGACAAAACTTGCCGACCAAAAGACCGGCGATACCTCGCCAAGTGTCCGCTAAATTATAACACCACTTGAGATTTCATTGAAACTAACACTGATTCCCCCCGAAAAAGGTGTAAAAGACTCCTTTGGAACATCCAAAAGAGGAGGTGCACAACTAAACCCCACTAGGTATACTACTGGGTAAACCCCCCTTACCAAATTTCAACTTTCTACTTCTGAGTTTACATCGAAATTAACAATGATTTCCCTCCAAAACATACAAAAAAAACCCTTAGAAACACCTGAATGCAACCAAAAGGGAAGGTGCACAGCTAGAACCCACTAGGTGTCCACGTACCAAATTTGAACTATCTAGGACATACCATTTTTAATTTATGCAAGACACATACGCACACACCGTACATACGAACATGAAGAGAAAACTCGTTGTAATTGATTCGGGAATCATCAAAATGGATATTTCGGGTGTCTATACGTTCTTAGGCATATATCCACGTGTGGTTAGGTTGAAAAAAAAATTAATATTCATTCGTGGGCGAGCAAAATGGAAATGAAGGCCGATTTTTCAGTGAAAATTTTTTCATGAATAAAATATTTCCTTTTTTGTAAACGGAAGTAAAAAAGGATCATGAAAGAATGAAAAAAGCATTGGGATAAATGAGCAAAACAAGGGTTTTGAAAAAATAACTGGAGTTTTAAAACAATCATCTCAGTATATGACTGGAAAAAAAAAACATTTTCACTTTAATTTTTGCTCTTCTTACCTAGAAAACCTTTCTCGTTATTTTTAAAAAATGAGTCTGTTTTTTTTCACCATTTGTTGCGTTACTTACGCTGAAATTAAGAAAGTTTAATGTCGACACAAAGTAACCAATTTTAATTTAAATCTTGGGTGAAACCAGACACTGCATATGAGTGCGTGTACTTGTGTATGACGTCAGAAGTCACCTTTTTTCATGCAGTGTGTTTTTCAAAGAATTTTTAGTTAAGGTAATAGTAAAATTTTATCTTGCAAAGAAAAATGTGTACCGCTTGAAATTAGGTTTTAAGTAGTTTCCACCCCGAGAAAATTTAAATGAAAGAAGGAAAAAGATATGTTTAAAAAATAAATACAGCGGTCTCAAGCGAAAAGTTAATCGACTGAAAGCAAAATGTTTGATTTGGTGATAAAATAGTTTAATGCACTGTAAATAATTTCGGTAAAAAATAGCGCAAAACAGTTGATAATTTCGGTCAAATTTTGTATATTCTCTTTCAAACGTTACGAATAAATGATCCTAACGCTAGTTTTAAAGAAAATTTGTTTTTGAGCAATCACGATTGCTTATTGCTTTCACTTGAAAGTACTTGATGTTGTGGTTAATTTTTGAGCTTGGACCAGGGACACCAGCACCACCGCCCACCGGCCTCTGCAGGAGCGGCTCCAAACACTGCCTCCTAGAGTCCGTTTCTCCTGGTCGATGGCGTCCATGTCCTACACATACGCGCGCCGCGCTCACACACACACACGCGCTCACACACACAAGCCTTTACATACATACACACACGCCTACTTGCATACACACAGGTCTACGCTCACACACAAGCCAACACATGCACGCACGCGCGCCTACACATACACACACGCCTGCACACACACACACGCCTACACACACACAAACACACGCTCATACACACACGCTTAGGTGCATACACACAGGTCTACGCACACACAAAAGCGAACACATGCACGCACGCGCGCCTACACATACACACACGCCTGCACACACACACACGCCTGCACACACACACACACACACGCCTGCACACACACAAACACACGCTCATACACACACGCTTAAGTGCATACACACAGGTCTACGCACACACACAAGCGAACACATGCACGCACGCGCGCCTACACATACACACACGCAATTATACACACGTAACAGCCCAGGAGGATGGGTCGGCTTGGGGGGGACAGGAGCTCTTTCTAGAAACAATAGCCCCCAATGAGTAGGGCCCTGTCGCAACTCGTGATTGCGAAAAACATAATTTGAATCCAAAATTTCAGAATTCAAAAACAATTATTTTTTTTTCCTTCACTTTGTAAAAATACTATTAAAAAAATATGTCACAAAAATCTCGCTGAAAACACACGGATAATGTTTATCGGTAACTGATTTACAAAAAAAAAACTAGTATTGTAGATATTTGTTTTAAAAATGCAGAGAATAATATAAGTATTTTTGTTAATTAATACGAGTATTCAAAGTTCTGGGTTAAGCTTGCTGAATTACAATTTCACAGTACATCCATTTTTGAGCATTTTACGCTAAATACTTTTGTCTACCAGTGTGAAGGTAACTTTAGCTTATATGAGGGGTTCATTGCTTCCTACTCCACTACGAGCATTAAAGGCTGTTAGTCACCTGAAAAGATGAAAATCGAGTCTCCGGTTACCATAAAACGAACAGGTACGTACCTGCTCGCAATTCTGTCTAAGCTGCAGCTAGAGAGCGAATTTTTCTAACGGTTGTTTATTTTATCTACCTATATGTAAAAATCTCAGGTATTTTGTTTATTTGATACTAGCTGCGTTGCCCGGCTTTGCCCGGTCTATTTTGAAAACAAAAATTGTATCAAGTGAACTATATTCAACAATCAGGCATAAATAAAAGAAAAAAAAAATCAGCATGCAAAATTTCCCCTCCAAACAATGACGACAGATATTAAAATACTTTTAAGAAATTAAAATAAAATAAGAAAGATGGATTTAAAAAGCGTAACCATGGAAACACAAAATAAAATAAGTTTCAGAATTGAAAATGAGAAAGATGGAAATAATGGATTCAAAAAGCGTTACCGTGGAAACGCAAAATAAAATGGTTCAAAACTTGAATAGAGAACAGATTTTTGAACTTCATTTAATTCGCTTGTAACTTTTTTTCTAATGGAGATAGAGGGTTCAACTTTCGACCTTAGGTCGAGTTAAATCTGGAGTAAAAAAGGTAGCTCTTTTTAACGGTGTCAAAAAGAAACCTGTAGGTCAATTCCATCACTTTTTATTGATAAATTTAATGAAGAAAGTAGCGCCTAAATTTCAGCTAAGCTTAAACAAATTCGAGCTAAAAACGTCAAAAACTCCCGCCGCAATTAAGTTAGAGCGTTGGAACAAATTGCGTAGAACGCGGAAAATTCTTCCCTTTCCAACGATATATAATATTACTAATTGCAAGTAATTTTTCACCCCCATATTCGGGAATTTATGTAAAAATTGGGCCTAAATTGGAATAAAAAAAGAACTATTCATCGAATTGTTTTCGAACTGGTCTGCAAACCTTCTCAGGACTTAAAGGAACAAATTGTGAAAATTTCAGCAAAATCGGCCGGGTAGTTCTCGAGTTTTGCGAGTTCAAACACACAGACGCTTTTTGGACACTTCATTTTATACTATGTAGAGATTAAAGAGTCTGCGTGCATTTCTTTCACTTAATTTTGACGAAAGTTTTGTGTTTTTTTGTGTTAAGTTACAACTCTTACTCCAAAACTCTGTTTCAATGAAAGTTTTGATGTTTTAATTTCTTCAAGTTTGCAGTCCTTCATATTAATTTTCTGTGTTTTCTCAAATCTGTGTACAGTCGAGTCCTGACTTACACGAGGGATGGGTTCCAAGACCCCTCGCGTAAGTCAAAATTTCGCGTTGTGGAAAAGGGTATTTGTTCGAATTTTTATAAACATACCAATTATTTCAGACACTTGTAAACACCATCTCAAACTGTTTTAAACCATTCCTTAACTATGCATTACCGTTTCTTGCATAAAGAACTGAATTTTAATTGTACTAAAAAAAAGGTTTAATCTTTATATATAAAAAAGGAATGTTTGTCGGTATGTCATCCATGAACTCAAACTACCTGGCAGATTTGGCTGAAACTTTCACCGTTTGTTATTTTTGGTACTGGGAATGTTTATAGACCAGTTCGAAAAAAATCCGATCGATAGTTCCTTTTTTATTCCAATTTAAGTCACAATCCATTGGATAAATACGAATAAAATTATCGGCTGCAGAAATTAAAGTGAAAGATCTCATTGATAAGAAGTTAGCTGTTTTCTTGAGTTTGAACAAATAAATTCTTTCTTTATTGTTTTATGGCTTTTCATGCAACGGGGGGATTTAACACTTTTTCTATTTGATATTTTTAGCGATGGATTGATCTTGGAAACTGCGTGAGTACAAAATTTGAGTTTAGTCACGGCTTCACTTGATACCTGGACCGATTATTATGAAAATTGCTATATATATGTATTTTTCCACGGAGAAGGTGCATAATATGCTCATTGAAGCCACTCGCCACCAGGTGGCACTGCAGAGTAGCAACTTCTGCCCCGTTCAACCGATTGTCATGAAAATCAGTATAATGATGTATTTTTTTGTTGGCGTAGCAACGCGCGTCGGGTACAGCTAGTTCTACATAAAATACTGTTACGATGCACAAAATCAATGATCAGTAGGAGAAAGAAACATGAAATATAAAGCAGTCCGGTACGTACAGTACGTAGTAATAATAAAATGCAGCACTATAATAGAGATACAGTACTAACGTATATTTATAACTTAAAATGTGAAGATGATGAGGATTTATGCTGAGCAATTTGACTGTTCAGCCTCCCCCTGACACCGTATGGATGTCGGGAAACTCGCCGGAGTAAAGAAAGAACAGGAAAGAGAAATGAATTAATGTTTTTTCTGCCGAAAATTTTCGCGTTGTGGGCGAGCAATTCGCGTTAGCTATAAAATTAGTTACTCCTGAAAAACTCGCGTTATAGCCATTTTGCGTAAGTCGAATCGCGTTGTAGCGGGAGTCGACTGTATTTGTTTTGTTTTTTTTTTTAGTTCTCTATTAGCGTCTTTTTTAAAGTCTCTGTAGATTTTATGTTTTTAATTCCCTCCTGAAAAAAAAATCCCAATAGATTCTGATATATTTTAGCGAAGTTTCTTTTAGCAGCGTGTAACTAGACGTATCGTTGAAATAAAGTTAGTTTTTGTAAAATTTCACATCGGACTGCTGACAGGAGCAATTTGAGCACTGATGTTTCTTAATTTAAAAGTTCAAGTTCGTACGTATATACTACGTTCACTTCCCCCCACATATCTTTAATAATAATAAAGCTGAAAGTCTCTCTATCCGGAGGATGTCTGGATCTCTGTGACGCGCATAGCGCCTAGACCGCTCGGCCGATTTTCATGAAACTTGGCACGAAGTTAGTTTGTAGCATGGGGGTGTGCAACTTGAAGCGATTTTTCGAAAATTCGATGTGATTCTTTTTTATTCCAATTTTAGGAACAAAAATATCATAAGATGGACGAGTAAATTACAAAATTATTATAACGTGGAACCGTAACATGGGCACCAGCCTATTGGCGAGATATGAAATTATCATGACGTGGAACCGTAACATGGGTACAAGCCAATTTTCGAGAAAATTCACCATACATTACTCGTAAATATACAGGCGAACCAAAAGACCTTTTAATTTTTTCTATTACGGGCAAAGCCGTGCGGGCACCACTAATATTACATAAAAAAATAAAATTAATGTATAAAAGACATTATCAAACTTAAAGAGATTTAATGTTTTTTACAGTGTCTGAAATCACACAAAAATTACAGTAAAAATTAATAAACTGCGTACATGAAAAAAAAACACAAAAAAATGAAAGTGAGAAAACAAAAGAAGTACTATAAGTTCAAAAGAAAAATAAAGGGCAATAAAATAAATCTTCAAACTCATTAGAACTTCATAGAACTTAAAACTAAATGTGATAAGAAGATAGGAAAAATCAAGAATGAGAATTGAAAAACGACGACATCTTAGTCATTGAAAAAAAAATTAAAGGAACTAATTAAGAGGAAGGAACCAAAGTTTAGTCAATAAATAAATACAGAAAGTTTAAGTAAGAAAGCTTTGAGAAAGTATTAACTGACGAAATGAATTATTGAACTGGTGTAATTGTAAGACAATATTAATGGGTCGGACAAATGAGAAATCAGTCAGCAATAAAGAAAAACGAGTCAATTAAATAAAATGAATAATTAAAATAATTGATAAAATAAGACGATTTTTTTAGTGGGAAACAATATGCATGATTAGCACTAAAGCAAAACTGGTTTAAAAGATCTATAATAAAAAAAGGAAAAAAAAAATTGATACAGAAAAAAAAATTTCAGAAAATTTAGAAAAAATGAGTTACCGTTCTTTAGTTTTGATTTTTGAAGCTAACTTCTGAAAACAGAGCAATAAGGGGTTGTGCATAAAAAAAACATCACACTTTTTTCGCCACAACTTTGAAAAAGTGTGCAATTATATTTAGAAGAGTTATCTACTGTATTGTATGTTATGTATATAACGCTATGTGTAACGTGGAATTATACATATTGTATAACCACTTGAACTGATTAAACGGCATACGATTTTCCTATTCAGCTTTTTCCTTGTTTGTTTTCGAAAATACGAACAATTTGAAAATTCGAAGCATCCATGGTCCCAATTAACTCGGATTTCAATGGGCCAAAAATTGTTGACGTCATCCATTCTGAACCCACTCCAAACTGGGAAGATATTTGAAACGACTCAGTTTGGATAAGGGGAGGGAAAAAAATAAATAAGTAAATAATTCTTAAACCGATCCCATATAAATATGTAATCTTATATTGACATTTGGAATTAAAACTTTTCATCCAATATTGGATGTCGGGCTGAAAAATGTTCCGCCCGACTTAATATTTCCTGACGAAAGTTTTTGTCACGTAAAACTAAAACATTTCATCCATCAAAAAATATTTCAAGCAGAGGAACAAAAGAATTGGAACCACTTACGGTTTTATCCCAAGCCTCAGAGAGTTGTGATTGACCAAAGTAAAGAGAAATAACTTCTAACAAGCGAGATCTTAGTATCGAAGTCTCAAGACATTTTTCCTTTCTCTCTCTCTCTCGGCCTTTCGTTCTATTGTTATAACGCTCTGACAGCTCAATTCGTTGACTTTAAGTTGCGAACCTTCTTTTCGTGACCAAACAGAACTGACGGAGCCACCTGCTCGAGGCTTAGAAGTGGAACGACAGATTTGAGATGGATTTCTCGTGCCGAAGTTTCTGAATCTTGAAGTTTTCTTTATTTAAATAATCTCCTTAATAAAACGTTTTTTAATTAAAAAATTATATTTATATATATTAGGGTGTGTCTTATAATGCACTTTTTAAAGTTTTGAATTTCTTATGGGGCACCCCTTTAATTGCTTCCTTTTGATGAAAAAATACACACATAAAAGTTTCATAGAATTTGAACGTAATTTAGGGGGTGCTACCAGTGATTAGAACTACATTCATTGTGGAAAAAATGGTGTAAAAATCAACTCTTGACATATTTTTAATCAACATGAAATTAGGTTGGTTGGGTTTAACATAACACAAATAGCTATTCCTTATATATACAAGAAAATAATAAGCATTTCATGGTTGTCATTTTATGTAATAATGTCAAAAAAGCATTTGAAAGTGCGGTAATGCCATTTACATCACAGGTTTACACTTTCGGTCTTTTTCATTCAGCAATATTGTAATTTTTCTCTTTGTTACTTCCATGTGACAATACAAACTTTTCACTGATTGCTACATATTATCCAGACTAAATAAATAAATATAAAAAAAAAATAAAAAGAGAGAGAGAATTGACAAATTTTGCAGCAGTGATAGCACCCTCTAAATATTATTCAATTTTTATTTTTCATATATGAGATTTTTTTTTCATCCAAAGGAACTAAATGAGAGGGTGCCTCAGGAAAAAATAACACCTTTAAAAATAAGACGCGCCCTAATATATATATATATATATATATATATATATATATATATATATATATATATATATATATATATATATATATATATATATACGTTCATGTACACATTGTGTTCAAATCGATGAATACTTTTTTAAGGAAAAAATAAATAAGTAGCTGATCCGTGCGAATCATTTGCACTCGAGAGCGATAATTTAAAAATCGATATTTATTACGGGTAATTTTTCAAAAAACAGCCAAAATGTGAATTACTTGTTTATTTTACGCCGATGGCGATGAAAAAGAGCTTTACATTCATGGCTTGCTTTTCTGATTTTAAGATGTATTACGGAAGCAATCACAAACAAGCCGACGTGTGTATCACATGACTTCATTTTACGCCAATTTAAGGCGATAAGGGGCTTTCAGATGAGTAAAAATTGATCAAACAAACGTTTTTTCATTCATTATATTTCTAAAAATTAGACCTTTAGCTGAACCGTTTAAAAAGAAAAAGAACTGAATCGGTGGAAAACTGGCGAAGTTATGACACTTTTTGTAGGAGCCACGCCCCTTTTTTTTACTAAAAAATTCACATAAAAATGCATATAAAATGCATGAGTAAAAAAAAAGCATATAATATTTAAATTTTTAATACAAATACCATTTTAAATGAATCATAAGACCTTATTTGTGGTGAATTTGTATTTAAAACTAATTTGTTTATTCAATAATGAAATTGGCAATAAAACAGAAAATGTTGATTTCCTCAAAACCTAATTTTCGACATAATTACAAAATTCAAACTGCTCCTTGCAAACGAATTATTATTTCAATTTGCTGAAAATTTTATGCCAAGTATTTAAGCGGTTTGTTAACATTTTGTTGTGAAAGATTTTTCTGTTTGATTAGTTTTGTGGAGTATATTTGCTATATTTTATTGAAATATGAACATATTTTAGTTTTCGGCTTTTCTTCTCATTATTTATCTTTAAGACAAAATTTTGAAAAAGTAATTCCAACGTCCTAATTTCGGTTGTTTTACGTATCATATTTTGCTAGTATTTTATAAATCTGATGAATTTTCGTTTGCAAGGAGTAATATGAAAAAAGCGTTATAAAATCTAAATTTGAATTTTAAAAAAAATTAAATTTAAAAATAATTCATTGAAATTTTATATTTGAGTTAGTGTTAGCATCATGTAAATATGCTGAAAATTTCAAAGAAATTCATTGAAAATTACTTTAAAAAAAATTGAAACCCCCGTATCGCCTTAATGGTAATAGCGCATTGGAGTAAGCAAGGAAACCACTAAATATCTTCACTCCTAGTTTCTTGCGAACCGAAGCAAAAAAAAAAGTTTTGCACAGATTTATTTCCCCATTATTGGCAATTTTAATGTGATTCAGTGGTTAACTCTTTAAATATCACCAACATTGGCCAAATTAAAACCAGATTAAAAATTAAAAAAAAATCGCCAAATTTTTCGCCAAGTTGGCGACAAAACTTGGTGGTCAAAAGCTTGGCGATATATCGCCAAGTGTTTGGCAAATTAAAAAACCACTTGAGTTAGCGTTGAAATCAACAATGATTTCCCCCCGAAAAGGTGTAAAAGACCCCATTAGGAACATCCGAATGCAACCAAAAGGAAAGGTGCACAACTAGACGCCACTGGGAGTCTACGTACCAAATTTCAACTTTCTAAGACATACCGTTTTTTAATTATGCGAGATACATACGCACATACATACGTACATACGGACGTCACGAGAAAACTCGTTGTAATTAACTCGGGGATAGTTCTCGAGTTTCGTGCGTTCACACAAACAGACGCTTTTTTGGAGACTTCATTTTATATTATGTAGAGAATAGCCAATTCACTGATCGAGTAACGGTCCTGACGTCATCAACAATGAAACTTGCGTCATAGCATGATAATTTGTTTTGGTAATATTTTTTTTTTTTTTTTTTTTGTTTGGAAATTTTTGTGCATTAAAACTTCGACAGTTCATTTATTTAATTTTCAAGCACAAAGGCATTTATTCGTTATTTTGAAGTTATGCTGTTTCCTATCAACAATTCTATGTTGAATCGTCGTTTGTTTAAGTGGTTATAGTACCTTAAAAATGATGAAACGAGCAAAAAAATTTTATTGCTTATTTCAAAACAAAAAACTATTCTGAACACAGGGGAAAAGTTTCAATGCTTAGTTCAAATATTTAAAAAGTTATGAGTGGCTTTAGGCCATGCTCCCTATGTGTTCTTATGCAAAAGAAAAACTTTGAACTGCTCTTTCTCGATGATGGTTTCTTTGTGTTTTCATGTCATTAGAATCCCTAAGGATTTTTTTTCTATTAAAGATACAGCTTTAAAGTAATACTTTTTGCAATTGGGATAACATATTTGACAAAACTGTGCATTGGATAAGCATTTTATTAGTTACTCTAATGTTTAGAGCATGTTAAACCTTTAAAAACCAAATTTTTTTTTTAAACTTTTTACATAATTAATCACAGAAAATTTTCTAATGAACTCATAAGCAAATGAATGCACAGATTTTTAGAGATGATTAAAGTGATCGTTTTGCAAAAAACGTTTTTTAAATTAGTGCAAAAATAAAAAAGCCTTAGGGATTTCAAAAAGTTGAAATTTTTCTCAATTTTTTGAATTTTCAAAAAAAGTAGGCAATATTTTTTAAATTTTGAAAATAAATTATTGATTACGAAATAAGTATGTATGTTATGGTTTCAAAGAAATATAAAATTTATATAAATTAAAAGAAATTGTTTGAAAGGTATATACTCTTGACCCCTTAATAAGTAGTTAAACACAGAAAATTCTTCAAGATCTGTGTGTATTTATTTATTGTCCAACAAAATACTCTAAAACCTATTTCTCTATATTTAAAAATCAATCTTAGACTTGTCATGTAAGTTAAAGCCACAAACCATCTGTTGTGGTCACCTTTTTCCAGAATATACCTATTCTTTTATTTATTTTTTTCTGTCCAGTTCATGCCTATTGATCTGTTTACTTTTTTGGGAGAAAAGTCTTTCTGTGACAGTGCGTTAAACTATTTTGCCACTGCCAATGAAGTTGTCATGGAGTTCCGAGAATTGAATTCTGCGAAAATTGGGAAAGGGAAGAAATCGTGTTGCCACATCAAAACTTCACTCGTTAAAAAGTAATTTCTTTTCTTTGTGCGGTGGCTTTGACGCGTCAGTACGGAAACAGAAAATGTGATCATTTATTTTTGTCTTCTCGACGTATTAATGGGGTTGTTTCCTTCAGTCAAAAGTACTATTTTCAGTCACTGAAATTGATAGAATAAGCAAAAAAAAAAATAAATAACACAGACCCAGAAAATACTTTCATTTTCACAACAGTTATTTTTTATTAATTTTTTTAAATGGTTGATTTTTCAAACAAGGCTTGGGCTTGATGACGTCACAAATGATGCACTTTGGCGCATCTTTCTACCGTGTTTCCACGTTATGATCATCAAGAAGCGCATAAAATATTGCGCTCTCTGCTTGCTATCAAGCCTATCGTTGCCAGTACACGCGAGTAAAGATGCGAAAATAATATTGTGGTCTGCGAACGGCAACAGTGAATGGAATTTCATCATTCGTGATATCATTAGCAGAAGCGTGAACAATGAAAGCACACCGATTAAAGTTTTTTTTTTTTAATATTGAACTTAGTCAAATTATTTAAAAAATAGTCAGATCCTATTTTTTTAAGTATGCTCTTTCAGAAAAAAAAATGCTTTATCATCATTCAGTGCAATTTCGCAAATTGAAAATTTCTATCCTAAGTTCGGGATGCCCCTGGGTATGCCCCTGTGTAAACTGCATAGACACATCGAGCCAAGCCGAGAATTCGCTAAAAATTTCATAAAAACGAGGGATATCCTTAAAACCAGTTTGGAACAAACTTCTTTGTTCACAACAATGAAGTTGGCCACAACAATGTTAGCACAGAAAGAGAGGTAGGTTCCTTAACAGCCGAAGCAAATAATGAGATAGTTCAACTTAATACAGCATATTGTACTTTAATTTTTGAAAACGTATGTTTAAAAGTACGTTATGGGTAACTCATTGTTTTTCTGAAAAAAAGTAACGAACAGTTGATAATTACAAATTATATTTTGAAAAAAAAAATCTTAGTAATATTTAAACAGTTTAGAGAGCAGGTTAAATTTTAAAATTCGTTTTTCAAATAATCAAAAGAAACAAACAAAATTGATGTAGGGTAATTTTTTTTCTTTTAAACAGCTACACGGAAGAAATATTTTTTGCCACATATGCTGACTGATCATGCAACTAAAAGAACAACATACATACTTAAATTTTAGTAAAGTTTAATAACATGAAAAACTGATTAAACTTTAAACCGTTTTGAAATTTGTTTTTAAAAACTAAGTTTAAAACTAGCGCATTATATTTCTCTCTTTGAATCAGTTGTTCGAAAAAAATGTGGTTTGTCATATTTAATGACTGAGAATTCCCCATTATGTTTTGAAAAGCAAGCTCAAATTTTAGTATTATTGAAATAAGTTAGACATCAAATTAGCTTTAAAAAGGGTTTTTTGATTAAATAAAAATATATACCTTTTAACGATTGTACAAAAGAAATACTTTTTATTTTCATACGCTGACTGATAAATTCCAAATATGTTTCAAAGAGCAAACTACTTAAGTTTTAGTTACGTTTAAATAAAATAGATAGCAGGTTAAACTTTAAACAGGTTTTTAACTCGGTTTTTCAAAACACTAAAAGGATAACTTTTGCGAACAATATTTTTCTATTTTAAACAGTTATACGAAAGAATTTTTTTCTGCCCGAAACATTTATTGATAACTCGCTGTACCCGACGCGCGTTGCTACGCCAACACAAAAATACATCATTATACTGATTTTCATGACAATCGTTTGAACGGGGCAGAAGTTGCTACGCTGCAGTGCCACCTGGTGGCGAGTGGCTTCAATGAGCATATTATGCACCTTCTCCGTGGAAAAATACATATATATAGCAATTTTCCTAATAATCGGTCCAGGTATCAAGTGAAGCCGTGACTATACTCAAATTTTGTACTCACGCAGTTTGCAAGATCAATCCATCGTTAAAAATATCAAATAGAAAAAGTTTTAAAACCCCCTCGTTGAATGAAAAGCCATGAAACAA
This sequence comes from Uloborus diversus, assembly GCF_026930045.1. NCBI lineage: Eukaryota > Metazoa > Arthropoda > Arachnida > Araneae > Uloboridae > Uloborus > Uloborus diversus. The sequence continues at coordinate 8,351,151 of NW_026557876.1, read as the reverse complement.
TAAAGAAAGAATTTATTTGTTCAAACTCAAGAAAAATGGCAACAGCTAACTTCTTATCAATGAGATCTTTCACGCGAATTAATTTCTGCAGCCGATCATTTCATTCGTATTTATCCAATGGATTGTGACTTAAATTGGAATAAAAAAGGAACTACCGATCGGATTTTTTTCGAACTGGTATATCAACATTCCCAGTACCGAAAATAACAAACGATGAAAGTTTCAGCCAAATCTGCCTTGTAGTTTTTGAGTTCATGGATGACATACAAACAAACATTCATTTTTATATTTATAGAAGATTACCATTAATGCTCTAAAACAACATACATAAATTTTAGCAATATTTAAACAGTTTAGAAAACAGGTTAAATGTTAAAACGGGTTTGAAAATTATTTTTAGAAAATTTAAAAACACTAAACAACTCACTAATCGTAGCATGTTTTCCTACGGACAGTTTCTGTGGCACAAACCGGAGCTCAAAAGAGTTTAAAATTCCTAATAGTTCTTTTTATACGAGGGAAGAATTTTATTTTTCACTTGCATTGGGAAGCAATCGGCGGAAGTCCACAAAACCTGTCGTGTTTCTTACGTCACAAACCCTGTTTTTGAAGGTTAGTTTGAAGAAAGCGTATAATTATTCTCCTTGATGAATATTAAGCTGCTCATAATATTCGTAACAAAATGTCGATTGTTTTTTCAATTCATTCATAAATTTTATTTTGGGTATGGAGTTTTTTGGGAGTATTCAGACAGTTGTGTTTTGGACAGTGTTTTTCCTTCCTTTCACAAAAAAGGAAGTATCGTATTCGCGAAAAAATTTTCATTCAAAAATCGATATTAATTTCTATTTTGCTCACCCCCAAATGAATGTTGTTGTTTTTTTCCAACTCGACCACGCGTGGATATATGCCTAGGAACGTACAGACACCCGAAATATCCATTTTGACGATCCCCGAGTTAATTACAACGATTTTTCTCGTGACGTCTGTATGTACGTATGTATGTGCGTATGTGTGTATGTATCTCGCATAACTCAAAAACGGTATGTTCTAGATAGTTCAAATTTGGTACGTGGACACCCTAGTGGGTTCTAGCTGTGCATCTTCCCTTTTGGTTGCATTCAGGTGTTTCTAAGGTGGTCTTTTGCCCTTTTTTGGAGGGAAATCATTGTTAATTTCGATGTAAACTCAAGTGGTGTTATAATTTGGCGGATACTTGGCGATATATCGCCAGTCTTTTGAAGGGGGCTTTTGCCCCTTTTGGAGGGAAATCATTGTTAATTTCGATGTAAACTCAAGTGGTGTTATAATTTGGCGGATACTTGGCGATATATCGCCAGTCTTTTGAAGGTGGGCTTTTGCTCCTTTTGGAGGGAAATCATTGTTAATTTCGATGTAAGCTCAAGTGGTGTTATAATTTGGCGGATACTTGGCGATATATCGCCAGTCTTTTGATGGTGGGCTTTTGCCCCTTTTGGAGGGAAATCATTGTTAATTTCGATGTAAAAAGTGGTGCTATAATTTGGCGGATACTTGGCGATATATCGCCAGTCTTTTGAAGGTGGGCTTTTGCCCCTTTTGGAGGGAAATCATTGTTATTTTCGATGTAAACTCAAGTGGTGTTATAATTTGGCAGACACTTGGCGACACCAGTCTTTTGGTCGCCAAGTTTCGTCGCCAACTTGGCGACAAATTTATCGATTTTTTTTTTAATTTGGGTTCAAATTCACCACTGTTGGTGATATTTCGAGGGTAAACTATTGAATCACATTAAACATGCCAATAATGGGGAAATGACATTAAATTGGAGTAAAAGGAAGTCATGTGATGCACACATCAGCTCGTTTAATTTCTGCTACATAAATTTCTATCATTTCTCACTTCCGCAAAACTTCTTTCCCGTTTTCGCGATATCTTGTACGGATATCTTTATATGTGATTTTCATAAATTGGGGCAAAATTATGTTAAAAATAATCAACTTTACTGCCTTCAAACATATTTTGACAAACATGAAATTCTAATTAAAAGCAAATGAGCTTCGAACAAGATTTTAGGAAAAACATTTTTGTATAGAGTAAGCATGTTCAAAAACGGATTTTTTTATTTCTTTCACTGTTTTTTTTGAGAAATCACGATTGCTTATTGCTTTCATTTGACTGTTTTGATGTGCTATCATTTTATTTTCCCGCCAGCACCCTCTGCAGTACCACCGTCGACCGGCTCCTCACGATGCTGCTCCTATAGCGAAAGCAGTCTCCAGGTTGCGTCAATATCCTACACTTACACGCATACATACACGCATGGGCAAACAAACACATACACACGCATACATACACCTACACGCATACACACACCTACACACATACATAAACACATACATGCACCTACACAAATACACAAACACATACATACACCTACACACATACACAAACACATACACACACACGCATACATACAGACACCTACACATACACACACACCTACGCACAACTACCCACACACTCATGCCTACATACACATTCCCCCCCCCACCACAAACACTCATACACACAACTGCCCACACACTCATACCTGCACACAGACACAAACACACACGCCTACATACACACACACACACACACTCGTGATTGCGAAAAACATAATTTGAATTTCAGATGTCAAAATTAAAATTAATTTTTAATTTTTTTTGGACACAAAACTGTTTAAGTGATAAGTAAATAAATATAACTTTTGCTCTGAGATGCATCAATTTAGCAACTTTTAGCATTTCTCACAGTTTTTTTTTTTTTTTTTTTTCGAAAGACCGAAAAAAGATGACAAAATGAAATAATGGAAAAGCAAAATTCGTGGTCGCAGATAGCCGTAACAGTATATCAATAGAAAACATAAGTTTACACCACACACACAATGGAGTCATTTCCAAAATTTTAAGAGTATTTCTTTCTGAAAGAGCATGCTTAAAAACATAGGATCTGGCCATGTTTTAAATAATTTAACGAAGTTTAATATTTTTTAAAAAATATTTTAATCCATGCACTTTTATTGTTTACGATTCTGCCGATAACATCGCAAATGATGAAATGCCATTCAGTGTTGCCATTCACAAAAGACAATATTTAATTTGTTTCTTTACTCACATGTACTGGCAACGATATGGTTTATAGCAAGCGTTTAGTTCGCTTCTTGATTATCATAATGTAGAGACGCGGTACACAAACACACACGCCTACACACACACATACACACTCGTGATTGCGAAAAACATAATTTAAATTCAAGATGTCGAAGGGTTTTTTTTTTTTTTTTTTTTTTTTTTTTTTGCTCATTTTCAAAAAAATTTTTCATTTTTATATATATATATATATATATATATATATATATATATATATATTTTTTTTTTTTTTTGAACAATCACGATTGCTTATTGCTTTCATTTGACTGTTTTTGGCGTTCCTATAATTTTATTTTTCCGCCAGCACCCTCTGCAGCATTACTGTCGTCCGGCTCTTCACGATGCTGATCCTCTAGCGAAAGCCGTCTCGAGGTTGCGTCCATATCCTACACAAACAAGCATACATACACACACCTACACACATATATATACATACATACACCTACACAAACACGTATACAAACACACACCTACACACACACATATATACATACATCTACACACAAACACATACACACACCCACAGATACACCCCCCCGCACACACACAAACACACACAGCCACCCATACACACATGCCTGGACACAAACACACATACCTACATACACACACACACTCCTGATTGCGAAAATCATAATTTGAATTCAAAAGGTCAAAATTCAAATTTTTTTTTAAAATTTTTCTATTCATTTTTATTTCCTAATTTTGTTGAATACACTTTGCATTTGTAAACTTTTATTTCAGAAAAAGGCAAGAACCGTTCTTATAAACACTATGATAAAAGTATGATTATTCTTATCCAGCGATGCCCTGAACTTAAATTTTTGAGAAGAGGAAAAATTCTTCACTTGCCGAATGGAACTCCAAATTCTGCCGAATGAACCAATACGATAATGCGAATACGTAGGGGTTATGTGGGGCAAAGTGAAATAAATGGTTTAGATAACTTAACTTTTTGAAAATGGAAATTCCTTGTTTCGGACGTAGATTCATGATATTTGTAGTGAATCTAAGTAGTTTCGTAAATTAAACCAATAAATTTTCAAAAAAAAAAAAAATAAATAAATAAATAAACTAGTATGTTGTGGCCATCACGAAACTTTCTTCTATATTTTTCTTTTTTTTTTCTGATCCCTCCCCATGCTTGACGAGGAAGCAATATTCCCAACAAAAACAAAATTACACATGCAAAAACTTGACTACCATCCCAATGTCTGAATTATTTTAAAAGCAAAGCAAAAGAGCGAAAACTGAAAGTTATTTTAAAAGCCTTGCTTGAATGAATTACAAATATTTTATTTGTTAACAAACATAAGATGGCAACAGTTAAAAATTTTAAATCATTGAGATAATATTTCCTACCATTTCCATACAATTAAAATCACGAGAAATACGCAGACGACAATCTATTACGATTTATCTTTCTTATTGTTGCATTAATAAAAATATTTTTATTCGCAAAAAAAAAAAAAAAAAATCAACACCTCTTGGAGCGATTGGCGTCAAAATAGAACCAAAGCCTGTTTACATATGGATTCACATATATTCCAAATTTCAACCAGAACGTAGCATTACTTCTTGAGATAGGGCACTCAAAATGGAAAAAAAGAACGGGTGATTGCGCTACCCCCCCTTTTTAGCTGTTGACACAAAAATAAAATCAGTTTTTATACCCACTAAGGGCTACTTGCCGATAAATTTTTCTTTCATTCCGTTCATTATTTCTTGAGATACAGCAGTCACAATTGACGACAAAAAACGTTCTATAGCTCAACCCCCGTTTGAGTTATTGACACCAAAATTGAATCAGCACCTGTTCCTGTTAGTACCAACATATGGACCAAATTTTGTTTGATTCCGCCAGTAACTTCCTGAGGAATAGCAAGCACGCGCAACTCGAAAAACGTCCCATTGCTCCACCCCCCTTGGAGGAATTCGCGCCAAAAACTAATGGGCACAAGTTCACATAGGGGCACATATGTGTACCAAATTTCGTTCGATTTCATGCGGTAGTTTTTGTTGTAGAGCGGCCACAAAAAACTGGTCACACACAGACGTGACACACATACACACACACACACACATACACACACACATACAGACAGACAGACATTTTCCAAAAATGGTCGAAATGGACTCAGCACACCTCAAAACGTTCGAATCCGTCAAAATTCGAAATTCGAAAATTTGCACGAATCCAATACTTTCTTCTATATATTAGATATAGAAGAAAGTAAAAATGAATGAATGCGTGACTTGATAACATAAGTTAGTAATGTCATTAGAAATGTTGGATAAATGCATCACAAAGCATAATTAGTAAAAAATGACTTTAGACTCAGCCGTAGTAATAAATGCGCCATTGTGCAGACTAAATTTAAATTAATTCGAGTAATCTACTATGCGTCGAAAAATAATAAACTTTTCTTCGGTGTAAAATAAAAATAGATACCTAGGCTTTTTAATTGAAAATTATAAACAAGTGACCTCCTTTAGTACAAGTTTAAGCCTGCTGGGAAAACATCGTCAGGTTTTTACTTCGTTTTCGATCTACATGTTTTAATTCCGGCGCTTGTCTGCGAGTCTGAGATAAAATTCCAAATCATTTACTGTCACCCAAATTATATATTTCTATCTTAACCTAATTCAGACAGAAAATGCGGTACGTAAATAGGGCAAATGAAATGAGTTAATTATTTTTGTTTTTAGTTGGTTTTCTTTTCCATAATTATGTACCTAACATTATAGTGAGTTTCAATTTCGTCTACAAAATTGAAATAAGAGATACGTCGGAAAATATTTTGTTTCTCTTTATTTCGGGTTTTCGAATTCGTTACCATTTTCAGTACCGGTCATTGCGTCTCAAATTGAATTTAGAAAATAAACGAGCTGATGTGATGATCACATGACTTCCTTTTACGCCAACTTAATGATAATAGCGCCTTGGAGTAAGCAAGAAAACACTAACTATTTTCACCCTTAGTTTCTTGCGAACCGAAGCAAAAAAACGTTTTACACTGATTCATTTCCTCATTATTGACAATTTTACTGTCATTCTGTGGTTAACTCTTAAAATATCACCAACATTGGCCGCATTTAAACCAGACCTAAAAATTTAAATAAAAAAAATAGCCAAATTTTTCGCCAAGTTGGCGATAAAACGACGGCCAAAAGCTTGGCGATATATCGCCAAGTGTTTGACAAATTATACCACCACTTGAGTTAGGATTGAAATTAATGATTTCCCCCCAAAAAAGGTGTAAAAGACCCCCTTAAGAACATCCGAATGCAACCAAAAGGGAAGGTGCACAACAAGACACCACTAAGAGTCAATATACCAAATTTCATCTTTCTAGGACTTACCGTTTTTGAGTTATGTGAGATACATAATTACATACACACATGCGCACATACATACGTACATACGGACGTCACGAGAAAACTCGTTGTAATTAACTCGGGGTTCATCAAAATGGAGATTTCGGGTGTCTGTTCGTTCCTAGGCATATATCCATGTGTGGTCGGGTCAAAAAAAAAAATCTCAACATTCATTCGGGGGTGAGCAAAATGGAAATTAAGGTCGATTTTTGAGTGAAAATTTTTTCGCGAATACAATACTTCCTTTTTTGTAAAAGGAAGTAAAAAAGAGGAAACAGAAGTGACGAATGGGAATAACAAGAAAGTTGGGATGACCACCAATTTTTACGGAAAAGGAAAAGTAAGTTCCTAAAACCTGCAGCAGAGAGAGGATAATAATTAGGGTTGAAAGGGCTGCTTGGTTAAATTAAATTCCTGGCTCCTTGTTGGCTCTTCGGCGCGTTAATTACCTACGAGGTTTTGCCTGCAAGTGAGTTAAGCATAAAGACAAGACTCTATGGCAAATATTTTGCGGTACAGTAGACCCTCGTTTTACGCGGGGGTTACGTTCCACGGAAATGACGTGTAAATCGAAACCACGTAAATTGAGACCTAGTAGTAGTGTTAAAATAGGAGCTTGGTTCCGTAGATAAAAAAATACTTCGTTCTAGTGACGACTAATTATATAATAAGTTTCATGTGTACTTACACTGCTCGACATTGAAAATGAAACACCAAGAAGGAGTGGTCAGAAAGTGATGATATTTGGAAAATAACAGAGACAGTAAGGAATAATAAATGATCTTAATTTCAAAATGATAGGCAGAATATAGAGCAAGAACGGCGTCGACTCAGTAGGATGTAGGATCACCGCGGACAGCGATACACGAAGAAACACGTCTAGGCATAGAGTCAATAAGGGTGTCCAGAGGGATGGCTCTCCATTCCCTTTCAACCATTTGCCACAGTTCGTCTTCTGAACGAGGCAGGGACAGAGTCTGCAAACGGCGTCAAATCACATCTCACACATGTTTGATTGGTGACAGGTCAGGAGAGTATGGTGGCCAGGGAAGCATCTGTGTGCCTTGGAGAGCATGTTGGCAGATGCGAGCACTGTGTGGTCGGGCGTTATCCTGCTGAAAAATTGCATTAGGTGGCCCTTGAAGGTAAGGGATTGTCACCGGCCGCAGCACATTATCCAAGTATCGTTGGGCCGTCATAGTGCCCTGAATACGAACTAGAGGTCATGTGGAATTGTACGCAATTGCACCCCAAACCATTATGCCACGTTTTCGTTCGGTGGAACGTTCCGCAGTTACTGCCGGATTAGATCTGTCTCCACGTCGACGCCACACACGTTTGCGGCGACTATCACATGGATAAACAGAAGCGGGATTCATCTGAGAACACAACATTTTGCCATTCTGTCATCCACGTCGCTCTAGTCCAGCACCATACTAAACGTTGCTGTCTATGTTGTGGGGTCAATGGCAGGCTTCTTAGCGAACGCCGTGATTGCAGACCACGTGCGACCAAACGACGGGAAATGGTTCCGGTTGACACGGGACCATTCAAGGTATCTTGCACCTGCTGCAGAATCGAGGAACAAGTGACTTGTGGGTCTGCTACAGTTTGTCGGAGGATGCGTCGATTCACGCGTTCTGACGTCACTCTGGCTGCCCCTGCACCCCTCAATCCTACCACATTTCGTTGTTCCAACTATCTTCGGCACAGCCGATGCACCGTGTCTCATCCATGTGGGTATCAGCTGTGATTTGACGTACGGACCAACCTCCCCTTCTCAGTCCGATCACCATACCCCTCGTAAAATCGTCTATTATCTGCTGGAAGTGCCTTTGTTGACGGCGGATTGGCATTCTCTCGTGTTACACGTATCCTCCAAGACAAAAACAAAATTTCTTCGATAATTCTCCAGTCAGAAATAACGACACGAATATTGCCCATTCTGCAAGTTCCTTCCCTTACTTCACGTGTGTCGGAGAGCTGCGTACTTCACATCAATTACATAACTCAGTGATGCATGTCTCCTCTAAAATTTGCATAAATTTCTGAACACTCCTTCTTGGTGTTGCATTTTCAATGTCGAGCAGTGTATATCGATTTTTATGCACAACATGTATAAAGAAAACATAATTAATGTCGTGTTCTGTTTACAACGAAGAGCTGTCTATGCTAGTATTTTGGCAGTCATTAAGAAATTTTCCCTGTAGTTCTTTGCAGAGCATTAACGCATCCATGATCACTTGCGTCATTTCCATGATAGAATCATCCTTCACTAACAAATCAGAAAGATCATTTCTGTTGTCTAGGAATGGCTCAAAAATTTCAATGTGAACGTTTTTGGTTGTGTGTCACCAAAATCGGTATCTTCGTTGGTTTTGGCATCCTCTTTCACTCCTAAAAGCTCTTCTTCCAGTGAGTTTTGAAACTTTGTGACTTTAATAACTTTTCTTCTGGAAAGAGCTATGGAACTAATCGCATAAAATGTCCCCAGGGGCCCAAGTTCGGTTATTAGCACGCCAAAATGCAGTTTAATCTGCAATCTTTAGGAGTTTCAAAGGATTTTCAAAGAGATGAAAATGTTATCTGTTTGCATTTCTCCTCCCGGGTAAAACCGAAACTCATTCGCGTAGAATAAAATAAAGGTGTCAAATCTTAAACCGCGTATAATCGAAACCGCGTAAAACGAAGGTCTACTGTATTTGAACTCCTAAAACTCCCAACTTTCTTCCAGTAATCACATTATTTTGTTACAGTGCAAAACACGCTTGGCTAGATTAAAGATCTGTTCACGTCATTTCATGTGATTCATTTATATTGGACAATCCCCTGTATCAAATAAATGTAATTACTAGCATTTTATGCTAATTTAATGGAAGACATGTTAGTCCATTTGTACGTGCTTATTGACACTGAACACATGAAAATTACTGGTTGTTAAATGTTTTCAAATCAATCAAACCTACAAAGCAAAAAGTCCACGAGTTGTATAATTTCAAACATGATTCGCTGTACGTTTCAGATGTTATACATTGTAACATCACCTGCAATTCAAATCAAAACATAAACTTCAATCCTATCAATCAATAAACCCTATATTTATTCTTTCAAACCCTCCTATTACGTAACAACTGTCAAAATTCCTAACATCTTAATCACTTTGTAAAACAAACAAGTGCCGGCTTTAATGTTAACAACCAGTCATACATATGGCATTACCAACTTAAACAATTCCAAACCACCGACACAACATGCGTTTTCTACATCCATCATGTGAAACTATCATCAGATCGACAAAACTCAACAGAAGTACCAATTACTCGAGTCCTCTTGGGTTGACCCTGCGTGGTCCTGTTAACGTTTGTCCTGGCGCAAATTGAGCTGTCAAGGGGGCTCTTGGGAGGCAACGCCCAGACCCTGTCATTACCTGTTCCACACCTTTCTAGAAGATGGTACACTTCCAGTGGCGATAAGGACCGCAAATCTGCGTCTAAGATCACATGAAAGTTTAAACAAAATGGGTGTGATCCTAGAATGGGTCTGAGCAAGTTTTCTGGGAAAGATTAACAAAGGATGTTGATTTTTTTTTTCCTAAGGGGTTACGGTACCTCAAAAATGATGAAACGATCAAAAAAAAAATTTATTGCTTATTTCAAAACTAAAAACTATTCTGAACACAAGGAAGAAGTTTCATTGCTTTAGTTCAAATATTTAAAAAGTTATGAGTGGCTTTAGGCCATACTCGCTATGTGTTCTTATGCAAAAGAAAAACTTTGAACTGCTTTTTCTCGATGATGGTATTTTTGTGTTGTCATGTCATTAAGATCCCTAAGGATTTTTTTCTATTAAAGATACAGCTTTAAAGTAATACTTTTTGCAATTGGGATAACATATTTGACAAAACTGTGCATTGGATAAGCATTTTATTAATTACTCAAATGTTCAGAGCATGTTAAACCTTTAAAAACCAATTTTTTTTTTTAAACTTTGATTTTTTACATAATTAATCACAGAAAATTTTCTATTAAACTCATAAGCAAATGAATGCACAGATTTTTAGAGATGATTATAGTGATCGTTTAGCAAAAACAAATTTTTAATTAGTGCGAAATAAAAAAGCCTTCGGGATTTCAAAAAAATGAAATTTTCTTCAATTTTTTGAATTTTTAAAAAAAGTAGGCAATATTTTTTTAATTTTGAAACTAAATTATTGATTAAGAAATAAGTATGAATGTTATGGTTTCAAAGAAATATAAAATTTACTTAAATTTAAAAAAAAATGTTTGAAAGGTACCGTACCCCTTAACTTTTCAAAATTTTTTAGATGAACGAGTTGCAATTATCGTCTGAGAAACGAAAATTTTAAATTGCTCGGGTTTGATTTTGGAAACTTAGCTATTTTGATTCTTTAGTAACTAATTGTTGTATAAACTGCAGTTCAGAACAACGAGTTGCTTAACATAATCTGGGAGATTTCAGTCCGAAAAATTACTATTTACTTTTGATTCTTTATAAGCTTTGCTTTTTTAACTAGGGTTTTGGAGTTGGGAGGAAAACTACCAAATCCGACTCCGAAAATTTCAGAGGCTCCGACTCCTTTGTCAAAAATCAGTCCTACTCCGAACATTTTGGCACCTCCGACTCCTTTGCTCAAAATCAGTCCGACTCCGAACATTTTGGCACCTCCGACTCCTTTGCTCAAAATCAGTCCGACTTCGAACATTTTGGCTCCTCCGACGCCTTTGCCCAAAATCAGTCCGACTCCAAAAATTTTGGAATCTCCGACTCCTTTGTCCAAAATCAGTCTGAATCCGAACATTTTGGCTCCTCCGACTCCTTTACCCAAAATCAGTCACACTCCAAAAGTTTTGGAATCTCCGACTCCTTTGCCCAAAATTAGTCCGACTCCGACACCGCAAGCACTGTCAGAATTGCGGACTCAGAAGGAAAATGACAGACTCCGACTATTGGAACTTTAATATTAGACTCCCGACTCCGACTCATTTACTTTACACTAAACCATCAACTCAGACTCCGCAGTCCTGGTTTTAACTCCTAAGTAAGTTACTATGAACAGCAATTTTAGTTTATCAATAGCAAATATCTCCAGTAAAATTACCGTTCAAAAATTTATAACATTTTTAAATTTTATTAAAAAAATTGTCTTTTGAACTTTGATACTTCACAAACTGCAGCTGGTATTTATCAGTACCAAAAGGAAGTTAAGAGATTATCCGTAAAAATATTTCATTTTCAATCGAAGCACGTCTACATAATAAATTATTCTCCGTCTAAACTCACTATTAGTTGCAGAAGTGACAAATGATTTGCAAAGTCAAAGACTAAATAGATTCAAAATGAAATGGTATAAAAGTTTTCGTGCAACATTAACATTCAAAAGAAGTTGCAATCAAAGCGATTTCTATCTATTAAATAAAAATGACGGCAAGAAAAAGACTTAATGTTGAAACTCTAATGAAGTTTTATTGGAAAAAAATAGTGGTTACAAAAATTGTGGACAAATTTGGATTTTTATATCATCAGTATGGTTTGGGGAATAACCGAGCTCGAGACACGCGTCCTCTCATTGAAGCTGGTAGTACCTTTAACCTGGTAGCCGAAATTTATTTATCCCACCAGCGAGTGTCCGCAAGCAATAGTGCGGTTCAACTCGAAAACGACGATGAAAGCTTAGGCAAAGCAGTAAAATACAGTGCTGATAAAAAAAAAATTGCATCACCCTCGCTTTTTCACAACAGTGGGATTATGTGAGAAGTTTTGGTCGATCGATTAACGATGAATGTATGTGAAATTCTTCAAAACTTATGAAATAAACATTTAACAGCAGGAATCCTATCATTGTTTACGTAGATCGGAGCTGTTTCCGGGCCAAGGCAAACTTATGACCCCCATGCTCTTTTTTTCCATTTCTGAACCTGCGTGTGAGTTTAGAGAAAAATAATGACTTAAACCCACGTCAATTTAAGTCTAATGGCAGGATAACTGTTTTTAAATTGTTACTTACCAGTTTTGCCCTATGGCACGGAGCAGAATCATCCTGGGAAACGACGTTTGGAACTGAAGTAAAGTGATCCCGGATAGTAGGAAACAATTTCACCTCCAAAATGCCAATAGACACCTGAGCGTTTACTGATCCTTGCAAAAAGTGAAGCCCACCAACTCCTTGATCAGAAATCATCCCCAAATCATCTGGGATGCGGAATGCTTGACTGTGTGGTATGTAGTGATGTTCCGGATATCCGTATCCGCAGATATCCGAGGGAAAATAAAGATCTGTATCCGTATCCGTTACTTTTTGGTGGATCTTAAACGGATCTTTTCTATTCTAAAAATTCTTAAATATTTGAATAAAAGACTCTTAAATTCCGTTTAAATTATATTTTATTCCCTATCAAAGTTATAAGGCATCATTTCCGAAGCCAATTTGCACCCTCCGTCACAAAAAGTAAGGGGTAATAAGTTTTGAAAGTGTGTATATGTGTGTCTATTTGTGGCATCATAGTTCCTAAACAGATGAACCGATTTTGATAGTTCTTATTTTCGTTCAAAAGGTGACTTGATCGAAAGTGTTCTTATCTTGGCCTCGGTTTTGTAGAATTTTAATTACCGGAGATAGATATAAATTAAAGACCAACTTAACGTTTTTCACAATTATGGTAGTAAAAAACTACCCGTACGTTAAAAATAATGGCAATAATTGAAAGAACGAAGTTTTCTGCGGTTGATATTTATTTGAAACTTCCAAGTTATGTACAGTAGGAGTTGTAATCTTGTTAAGTGAATTTTAAATGTTATTCTAAGTCTATATGCATGATTGGAAGCAATTTCATAGTCGGAAGATGAGGAGAAAAAGCTCAATAATGTAAAATTTCTGTTTCTTGTCAGTTCATATTTGTTAATGAGTTCATAATGTTATTGGGTGTTCTGACCCGCGAAATTCATCTTAATATAAGGTCGGCCCTCTGGGATATGTTTTTCTTTTATTTTTTCGAAATTTTTAATTTAATATTGGTTTTTGGTATTGATTTGGTGTTTGTGTTATTCTTCCTTTTGGTTTTCTTGGCATCTTTCAAAAAAAGTGAGACTAAATTCTCTATTTACTGTTTGAAAAGGTGGTCCTGGCTCTGCTATTTCGTCGGTCAGGGTAAGTTGGGTGGAATGGGTAAGTGCAGCATTTATGCTGAAATAAAACGCGAAAAATTATTTATAGCCTGCTCAGAAGCTGCTTTACACTCTTGCTGCTGTATCCTACATCTACTAAGCTATCTAGAAATAATTTTTCACATTCTATCTAAGCATTAATGTAACGATGACCCGTTCCTTCCAACTGCCCCTCAATTTTAACAGAGATTTCTTTAAAGAGTTAATCATAGTCTTGTTTATATTTTCGCCGTAGATTATTTTTTGAAGAAACAGTGCCATTACCCTTAAGGGAATACCTTCCGTAGCAAATTTTACACTTGGGTAGTTTTATTTATTTGGGTAGGGATTTGGGGACAAAAATTTTGAGATCCGTATCCGTATCCGCGGATCTACGTTTTTAACGATCCGGCACATCACTAGTGGTATGCAGTCGGGATGATATTCCTCTTCTTTGCGGCGCGGATGATGCAATTTTTTTTTACCACCACTGTATATTGCATGCAGTTCTGCCTTAGCCCTGACTGAAGGCAGGGGGCTTAATGCTTACAGAAACAGACATCATGGTTATAGTTGGAAAAAGTCAAGACTAGTCCTGTTCCGTAAAGTAGCGTTTCTAAACCTTTTTTGACCCCCGGACCGACAAAACCTTATGCAAAAATTTCCCGAAACAAGGTGATTTGTTTGACATTTTTTTGTGTGTGTGCGCGTGTGGTGGTGTATGTGTGTAAAAAATGGTATTGTAGAAATTTAAGGGGGTGGAGAATCGGACAGGTAAAGCACCCCTCACCACCTATTTTTTTCATCATATTTCTTTCTTTATTTATTTATTGCTAAATAAGTAATTAATACATAAACTTTTGATTCGCCGACCGTTGTGGAATGAGTAAACCAGGGGTCAGTGGGTTTTTTCTTATTTTTTTACGAAGTAAATAAATAAAATAATTATAAATAAATGCATAAATAAATAAAACTTTACTGGATATTAAAAGAACTTTCACAAAATATGTGTATGTAAAGATAGTAAGTTATTTATTGCAATAACTGTACATAAATAAGAAAACATTTGAGAAAAATCATAGACAATTTTGAAAATTAATCACAAAATTTAAGCAAAAAGTCGTATAGGATTCTTTTTTTTTATTTATTTAGTTAAAATATCGTGGACAAGCAAATATTTTTGCGGACCGGTCAAATTTTTCTGCGGAACGCGGGGACTATCTTCTGAGAATTACCGCTGTAGAGGGAAGGCTTCTAAACAATCAAATTACAACTTTCGTCACTAAACTTTTTTTCGCATATTTCCATTTTTATTTTTCACTGATTTCAGTTTTTAATTCCCCTTTTAAATTTTGCATAAAAATTTGCATTTGGTGAAAAGTAGCATTTTCTAAACGTTTACAAAGTTTGAGAAATTCCAAAAGTGCCCTCAACTTTGGACATCACTCAAATTAGCAACCCAATACCTTCCTGTAGAAAACAAACATATCTATTTTTAAAAATTAACCGATCCAGTCATGATGGGCGTTAAAAAAAACTTATGTTTTCAAAATAAATAGTTTCAAACCTGATATCAAATATCAAAACAATCAATAACATACAAGTCCTGATTCGATACATGATCAAACGGAAGGCGAAAATGAAAACAAAAGAAGTAACTAGCTCCACCTACATAAAACAATTATACTTTCTTGTTCCAATAATGGAAGGTGTGGGCATCAAGTGTTTAAAAAAACCTCCTTCCGTGTCGACGACCACATATTTCGACAAACGAATACTTAGGAAGGGTGTGGAAATGATTTTTTGAATATAGACGAGAAAGTTTGGTTTTTGTTTGCAAGGTCAACAGCCCAACGTTGAATCGCGCCCTTGGCAGCAGCCTGATTTTGTGACGCCAACGTTTTTCATATTTGTTTCTGTGAGAATTTCTACGTCACAGTGAAGGTAATGACTGTCTCGAGGAGTTGACGCCTGAGATGTAAAAATAGGATATTTATAGTGGGAAAAAAGATAGATGAAGATACTATAAATTAGCATTGTCGAGAAACTAATTTATTCAGATTTGATTTATAATTTTACTTCGAAATAGCACCGCCCTTGAATTGAATTACTTCTTAACAATAAAATTTAGTTTTCATACAGACCGGGGACGCGAAAAGCGTAACAATGAAAGAAATTAGGCAACTCTCAATTTGCCGAACGGAACTCCACATTTTGCAGTATGGTAATAATTTTGCCGAATCGCCAGCCAAAATTACCGAATGATGATAATTTTGCCGAACGGAACTCCAAATTTTGCCGTATGATGATTTTGCCAAATCGTCAGACAAAATTTACCGAATGATGACAATTTTGCCGAATCCTGAGATATAATTTGCCGAATAAGGAAATTTTTGGAAGGTCACAGTGACCATCCATGACCACCCATCGAGGCGCCCCAATATTGAGATATTTTTTGACTCATGAACTATTTGCCCTTCTGTCTCCGTTTTTGAGATATAAAGTCGTAAAGTCTGCCAAAATTTTAAGAAAAATGGCCAAATGTAGCGATTTGACGTGAAGCGATTAAAGATTTTTTTTTTTCCTTTTATGGAAAAAACTATATTAACAGCATTGTTTAAAATGCCCTACTATATTTTATTTGCTCGACTGTTTATTTTTTTAAGCATGTTTTTCATCAGATGAGCAAGACATATTTTGTTTAATGAAATCATCGTAAGAAGGTAAAAAGGCATGATTGACGTGTTTGCCGTCTTAGCAAATTTAGAAAATATTGGTTAGATACTAGAAAGTCGATGTTGGTAGTACTTTTATTTAGTTCTAGACGAAACTGTTTGCTTGCTTTCCTAATCAAAGTTTAGTCGCCAAAAGAATAGTGCGAGTTTAAATTTGCATCACAAACATTCATTAAAAAAATGCTAAAAAGGCACATTTTATTGATTACGGTTAAATTTATCTCTCTAAAATAAGCGATAAACTCATAAAAATAATTCTCATCACGTTTTGGGATAAGTTTGACTAATACATCACTTTATTTTCAACAGAATAATGAATAAGCCGAGCGGAAAGTTAAATAAAATTAAACCTTCATCGCTCATCGTTGCCAACGGAAGGCCACAAAAAAAGCTTCTAAATTAAAAATCACAACTAATTATGGAGCTTGTTCGCCGACAGCCATGGTCCTGACCAAACATCATCAATCTCTATAACAATTTCCAGCGGGCCGAAAAAATTCACGAAATATCCATTGTTCTTGGGTGGAAAGGCATGTTGATTTTTTAATTTGCATGGGAAAGCGATTGTTGCACTTTTTGCGTGGTCTGGCTCAGTTACTGACAGGAATAAATGAGTTCTTAAAAATTGTGATGTAAAGAATATAGCACGATCGGTTTGATACATGAATAACGGAAGAAAACGAAAGACAGGGGCCTCCACTCAGGGGCGGCAAATAGGGGGGTCGAGAGGGGGCGGTCGCACCCCCAAATTTTTAAGAGGAATGATAAAAAATGAGCAAATTCAATTTACGTAAATCGCAAATCAATGTTCAAGAAAGCCAATCTTGCTGTTCTCCGTAATGATTGATGAAACTCGACACATTTTCAGACATGAGCAAGTTTTTTCCGTTTTTTACTTCCTTTTACAAAAAAGGAAGTATTGTATTCGCGAAAAAATTTTCACTCAAAAATCGCCCTTAATTTCCATTTTGCTCACCCCCAAATGAATGTTGAGTTTTTTTTTCGATTCGACCACATGCGGAAAAGTGCCTAAGAATGTATAGACACGCGAAATATCCATTTTGACCATCACCGAGGTAATTACAACGACTTTTCTCGTGACGTCTGTATGTATGTGCGTATGTGCGTATGTGCGTATGTATCTCGCATAACTCAAAAATGGTATGTCCTAGAAAGTTGAAATTTGGTACATAGACTCGTAGTGGGGTCTAGTTGTGCACCTCCCCTTTTGGTTGCTTTCGGATGTTCCTAAGGGGGTCTTTTGCACCTTTTTGGGGGGAAATCATTGTTAATTTCGATGTAAACTCAAGTGGCGTTATAATTTGTCGGACACTTGGCGATAGATCGCCAGTCTTTTGGTCGCCAAGTTTTGTCGCCAACTTGGCGACAAATTTGGCGGAGTTTTTTTTTTTTTTTTTTTGGTTTCAATTTGGCCATTGTTGGTGATATTTAGAGAATAAATATTGAATCACATTAAAATAGCGAATAATGGGGAAATGACATTAAATTGGAGTAAAAGGAAGTCATGTGATGCACACATCAGCTCGTTTAATTATTAGAAATTCATTAATCCTTTACCGGTCTTTTAAGAACAGAAAAAACTGAAGAAGCATAGTTAATTTTAACTAAAGACGTAATTTCCTCATATGGGGTAAATATCTCGTTCTTCTGTGCTCTATGTAATAATTGTTATGAGAGGCCGTGCAGTGGTGTGACTGCACGATTTTTACAATAAAATGCCTTGGTATTTTGCATTGAGTATTACGCTCATATTTTAAGTGTGTCTATTTAATGAGTGTTCATCACTTTCTTCTGCTAGAAAAACATTTCAGCTGTTCAATGCATAGAATGCTTTTATAGATACTGTTTAAAAATACATACTATTTTTGAAAAAAAATCTCACATCTACAAATATCTTTTCTGGGGGCTCTTTAACTATGCAATCTCCCCCAATATCATAATTACTTGCTGTTAGCCAATATGTGTTTTGTTCCATACTAAATTTTAAAAACTCCTCCCCCCGAATGAAATGCCGCCCCTGCCTCCACTTCAGTCTAAAACAATGTTTGCGGGATTGAACCCAATTCGGTTGGATGGACCCAATGGGTTTTTTTGAAAAAAATCCCATTTAAAAAAAACCCATTGTTTAGCCCACTTTTGGAGTTTTTAAAATTTTCTAAGAAGTTAAAAAAAAATAATTTAAATACTTTCACAATATAAACTTCTTTTTTATTTGTTCTTCACCACAGACAGTGGACATAAATATGAATTTTGAACTTCAATAGTATTTCTTAACTCTTAACGGCATTAAAAAAATACTCCAAATATTTTAAATAAATATATTTAACTTTTTTCTTTAAAGTGTCAATAAATAACTCAAATTATCTTGACTAAGTCCTGTCACGTCTGATTTTCTCTATTTGCAGATTGCACAGAGGAAACTATTCTAGCTAAAAGGCTTTCATGTGAATTATTTTCTGCAAACCAACACGTCACAAATCTCGAATAAACAAGGTATGTATATTTTTTAGAAATTAACAGGTTTTACAAACGGTCGGACAGAAAACAGAATAGGTTGTACAATATTTTCATTATCTTACGAAAAAGTTTAATGTTTCTTACTCTGTACACAGCAATAGAAAAACATACAACATAAAATTCAAAGAAATACATTGATTAAACTGGAACTCAGTAAAAAGGGATTTAAACTACTTGTCGTTCTACAGTAGTTTTGCATAACAAAATGAAATACAATAAAGTAAAAAGCAAAGAAAAATGTAGTAATTAAAAAAGAACAAACGGACGATAGATTTTATCACTCGAGAAGTAACTTTGCCTTTACCCTTCATAAACTTGCAACAATAGCTAAGTTTAAATTAACAACCAATTGAGATTCAGTAATGGAATATTTTGAATCAAGATATATCTCAAAATACTTAGCAAGAAGCTAAGGATCTTGGGATACAGCGGTGCAACTTCCAGCTTCAATTTCTTAGTATAACGGGGCTCTTCATGCAATTTCTTTACTTTTTTTTAAATTAAGATTTGTAGCGTGAGGAAAATTATTGAGACGAAAGATCTATTGCCATTTTTCCCCCGAATGTGAACAAGTAAAACTCTAGATTTTGTTTTAAAGGCTGTCCCTGTAATTGGGGGATTTCAAATGTTTCCTTTTTGGTTATGTTTCCGCAATCTGCCGCATTTTTTTTTTTTTTTAAGCTTGATTGTTGAACACGCATCAGTTGACATAACTTTTATTTTCGAGGTAGACCGAGCAAAGCCGGGCTACCCAGCTAGTCTTTGTCTAAATACTGAATCTCACTCAGTTTCAGTTTCTTTAACAGCAAAAAGAATTTCTATCCTCTTTGCAAAATCGGACGCAAGTCATTGAAATACGCGATATCAGAATGTTTTTAATGATTTCCATTGCAAATTTTTCACGTTTTAATTTCACATTCATTGGTTTTTATACTTCTTTTGGCAATTCCTTCAATACGCCTTAATTACTCAGTATAGAATAGCTTTAATAATTCAGTAAATACCGCCCATTAGCCAGGGCTAAAGCAAAAATACGTGAAATACACCGCCAGCTCAGTCATTTCCAGCCGACGACTGCAGTTTCGTGCTTATTAGCACTCATCAGCCCGGCATAAGACTAACTGAGCTGGAGTAGGAAAACCTCTTAAGGAAGCCAAGAGTGCGAAATCTTCGAGTTGAACCGATCCATTGCTTCGGTCACTCGGCTGGTCTGTGCTAATTTAACATTAGCTACCAGTTTGTTAGGCACTCTTGGCTTCCTTAAGAGGTTTTCCATCTCCAGCTCAGTCACTTTCCTATGCCGGGCTGATGAGTGCTAATAAGCACGAAACTGCAGTCCTCGGCTGGAAATGACTGAGCTGGCGGTGTATTTCACGTAGCTTTAATAATGTTTTCATCCTTGTGTGGCTGCTGCCGTGTCAGCAACGGTATGTGGGATTTAAATTTTTCACTGCCTCTTCTCTACAACCTCAGAAACTAGAGGATTTTCGTAATGTAACGCGGACATATTTCTTACAGACATCAATGTCTTCAGTTCAAACGAGCTGATGTGTGCATCACATGACTTCCTTTTACTCCAATTTAATGTCATTTTCTCATTATTGGCAGTTATTCGATTGCTTACTCTCTAAATATCACCAACAGTGGCCAAATTAAAACTAGATTAAAAAAAAAAAATTTAAAAAAATCGCCAAATTTGTTACCAAGTTGGCGACAAAACTTGGCGCCCAAAAGACTGGCGATATATCGCCAAGTGTCCACCAAATTATAACACCACTTGAGTTTACATCGAAATTAACAATGATTTCCCCCTAAAAAGGGGCAAAAGACCCCCTTTAGAGCATCTGAATGCAACGAAAAAAGAAGGTGCACAACTAGACCCCACTAGGAGTCTACGTACCGAATTTCAACTTTCTAGGACATTCCGTCCTTGAGGTATGCGACATACATACACACATACGCAGATACGTACATACAGACGTCACGAGAAAACGCGTTGTAAGTGACTCGGGGATCGTCAAAATGGATATTTCGAGTGTTTGTGCGTTCCTAGGCACATATCCACGTGTGGTCGGGTTGAAAAAATAACTCAACATTCATTTGGGGGTGAGCAAAATGGAAATTAAGGCCGATTTTCGGGTGAAAATTTTTTCCGCGAATACAATACTTCCTTTTTTGGAAAAGGAAGTAAAAAGCGCCCGTCCGGAGACTGGTGCCATTTCAGCTCGAGCAATTTCTTAGTTAAAAAGAGGGTTAAAAAGTTGAAGCTGTTAGTGTCCCAATACTTAATTAATGCCATTGGTATTCACGTTTTGAGCTGAGTATCCCGAAGTATTAGCGCTCGAAATTTTTAGGGATGTTCTTATAATAATAGCTATATATAAAATCATCATTGCCCTCCGTAGAATGTTTCTCTGGCGCACTTAAATTTAATTTCCTTTCCGTGACCTTCTAACTTTCTTGTGGCGCCCGTTGAGAAATCCTGTTCTAAGCAAATGTGGTCCAATCATAAGGTTGTCGCGATTTGAAGTTTCCATTATTGAGTATATTGTGCGATGAGGTTTTATCAATGAAGTTATCGCGCCGATGACTAATTTAATTAGTGCATTTTTAGTTGCAGAGTGTAACTGGAGTCCTTTTCAGAAAACAATACCTGTATTTGAAATTATGAATTTATTTCCTCCTTGGTGATATGATACAGTGTGATCCTGGGCGAGCTGTTTACATATCAAATATGATATTGCAAAGTAAGTTCTATCGAAGCATAGATAGATTTCTAAAACAGGCAAAACCATTATTTGTAAATTTGCATTATGACCATAGACTAATAATAAGAATAGACCGAGCTGTGGCAACCCTTTGCTGCTCATGAACCAAACCATGTGACTAGTGGATATCCTAGCAACAGCGGGCGTTGATCGTAGCAGACGATCAACGCCCGCGAGAAATAAAAGAAATAGAATTGATGGAACGCGGAATATTTATGGAGTCCGATTTGTAAATTTGTTATTCTAAGTTGTAAATATTTTGTTAATATGGTGAGTTTTTCGTTTAGATAGTATTGTGCATTTTCTTTAGTCAATTTCAATAACTCTCTAAGCAATTAAAGATGCAAGCGCCCAAATAGAATCGGCAAACGGTAAGATTTTTACCTACAATTTCAATTTAAGATTCCGATTAGTACATTTTTGCGTTAACGCAAAACGTTTACTCCATTACGTTCACGCCAACGCTGACGTAGCAGTTCCAAATGAAATAAAAGTTACTGAAAACTGTGATCAAAGACTAATTACTAATGTCAAAATAATTCATAACTAAAGAAAAAACAGTTCAGTCTCTGCACCTGGAAAGAAATTATAATGAAAACACATTACTTAAAATACGTGTCGAGTGCCAAACTATAGATAATGTTGCCATCTAGCAACCATGCCGCCAAAATTTTTGCCAAGCCTTCCACCAGTCATATGATGTATCCATGAACCAATTTTTTCATCAGCAAGTCTGGGAAACCTCGGTCTACTCTTATTATTAGTCTATGATTATGACAAATGAAGAATCATTTATGCAATCAAAGTTACAGTTATTTAAACTTAAGGTTTGCAGATAAAGTTTACAGTTATGAAATGCCTATTCGAGAGCATGACGGCTAGCAGCCGACCTGGCTGACTATGAAACTAAAATACGGCGCCTTAACAGAGAGAGAGCCACTGAGCTACAGAAGCAACATATATAGAGTCAGAGTCATTTGCATGTGAAATGCGCATTTCCCGATGTTAGAACGGCGGCCAATCAAATGGATAAGGAACTTCGTCATTTCATGACGTAAGGCACGCACGTGTCTAAGATCGAGAAATACGTTACATACATTGAAATTAGCATTTGTGACTTTGCAAGATAAAAGAAAATAGGAATTTAATTAAGGCCAAATACATCAAAATAAACAAATAATTGATAATACTATTTGCAATTCCCAACAGAGTAATTCTGCAGATTTTTGGCAGGGATCTTTAAATCAAAGAAGAAATATTGCAGAAATTGGCAAACTCTCTTCAGATTTCTTGCAGAGTTTTGGAAGGCATAGAATAATCTTTTTCTTCCATAACGGTCGAGTCTTAAGAGTCAGTTGCTGAAAGTTTAGAGCTACTTACAATTTAAAAAATCTGCTGAAAACTTGCAGTTTCAAAATTTGAAGATACCTGCAGCAAATCTTCAGAATCACTCAATTATCGCGATAACCCTATAATTTGACCACTTTTGCTTAGATAACCCTACCATCGTATTTGTAACATTTTTATCTACATTTTAATTTATAACTAATGATGAAACTCAATGTGGTAATTCAACTAAAGTCGGAACTTGAACTATAAGATTAATCTTGCGAATAGTTTTTAAAAATGTAAATATTTTTTACCTAATAAAAACGGCGATTTATCAAATTTAATTGATTCATTTGATGATTGTGTTTTCCAAGACCTTTTCGTCATCACACATTTCACAAATCATTTTTTTTTCCATCACAGATGACGCTTAATAATTTATGATGTAAATTACCATTGAAATCTAAACTGGAATCTACTCAAAAACAAAAACTAATCGTGGCTGAATTTTTAATTCATCCAAGACCATTAAAGTCTTCTATTGGAATTCTGAACGTGCTCCAGGGGTGTCCACCCCCCTCAAGCTCAATAGCACAAATCCCCCCCTAAAAACTCAACCCTCTTTCCTTTTATTTTTTTTTAGCTCTCTTCTTTTAGTTTATTAATTTTTTTGAATATTTCTTTTTATCATTTAAAATTAAATTTATCTTTTTAAATATTTTTAATTTATTTTTCAAAAATGCTTTTTATTCATTTGTTTTTAGTTATTATTATTATTTTATTTGAAAAGTGCTGTGCTACGCCAATGACATACTTACACACGCGCAAACTAAATAAATAAATGAAAAAATACATAAACAGAATAAAATAAAATTCATTATTTAAATTAAAATTAAATCAATAAATAAATAAATTTAATAAACAAAGTAAAAAAAATTATCCCCCTCCCCCAAATTGATGGCGCCAACTTGCGCCATAATTTCCCCCCCCCTCCCTTGGGAACCCCTGACGTGCTCCATAGTGCGTAAAAAGAACAAAAATCGAATAAACAAACTTCATCATTCCACAAAGATCTCTGACAAATGAATCCACCGAAATGTATATTTCGCGTATTATTCTGGCGCGTGGAACCCTTCCATTCACTTTTTTTTTTTTTTTTTTTCGAACTCCCAACTGAGGGTGATGAATGACTCCCGTAGAACTAATGGTTCTTCTAGCTGTCGCTGTGATGGCTCGTTTCTGGATCCTTCCGAATTCGAATGATGGCCCGATGAAATACGAGGAAATTTACACACCCAATTTTGTTTACGTGTTGGGAAAAGAGCTAAGGATGTTTCGAATGTGAGCTTGGTTGTTCTCTTGAGTTATTCGACTCAATCATTGAGGCAAAGATACAATAGATCTTCGCCCCATTAAATAGCTTGATGGAATGCATTCGTCATTTGTTATGAAGTTCCGTTAGCAGTGGTAAAAACTGCTGCAACTCTAATGAATATGAAGTATGTTGTTTGCAATGTGGGGGGGGGGGCATTTTAAGGAAACATCTTCAGATCATTTATCATGCTAAGTTGCACAGCGGTTATTGGCATTTATATCCTCAAAGGTGTTGCCAAAGTCAGATGACAAAATATCGTTTCATCCTAAATTGTTGCCGAATTTGTCTTCGAAATATTTCAGTAAAATATATATTTTTTTTTTAAACAGAAAGAGAAACAGAATAAGCATGCCTTTATCAAATAATATACAATTTAGCTTCTAAAATACAACTTTAAAAAAATTAAATTGCAGTGATGACTACAGTTAAATATCAAAGAAATCATTTCTTCTTACACATTTTCTTTTATGCAGTAAAACACTAAATTGAATTGTAGTGATGACTATCGTGAAATGTCAGAATAATCTTTTCTTTTCCAGAATACACTTTTTTTCTTTTCAAAAATAAAACTTTTAAATTAAACTGTACTGATGACCATAGGGAACTAATAGAAAAATCATTTCTAAAAATTTAAAAGAAAAACACATACATTTTAGTTTCTTAAAGCTTTCAAATTAAATTGTAGAGTTTATTCTGATAATATTTTTTTTTTCAAGAATACATTGCATTTTCTTTACTGATAATAAAGCTGAAAGTTTGTCTCTAGATGTCGGGATGTCATGATGATGCCCGATTTTCATGAAATTTGGCACAGAATTAGTTCGTAGCATAGGAGTGAGTACCTCAAAGCGATTTTTCGAAAATACGATGGTGTTCTTTTTCGATTCCAATTTTAAGAACATTTTACCGAGCAAATTATCATAACGTGGACGAGTAAATTACCAAATTATCATAACAAGGAACCGTAACATGGGCGACCAAATGAACATAGCAAATTGGCGAGAAATACATCATCCATTATTTGTAATATACACAGGCGAACTAAATGACCTTTTAATTTTCTACATCGGGCAAAGCCGTACGGGTACCGCTAGTTAATAATAATTGCAGAGAGTGCACCCAATTACGACATCCAGAAACAGCAGTTTTGCCCTTGTTATGGACCCATCAATCTGGAATAGTCTTAACAGAATTGGAGGCCAGTGTCATCTCTTTGAAATAGTGACTACCTTTAAACTGGTAGGTAAAATAAATTTTGCACCCCAGTAAGATTAGCTAGTCTAAAAAAACTTTTAAATTGAATTGTAGAGATGATTATAGTGAACTGTCAAAATACCATTTTTTCTTGAAGAATTTAATTTATTTCTCTAGAATAAAGTTTTAAAACTACTTTGTAGTCATGACTAGTGAACTAAAAATTACCAAACTAATAAATGAAACTTTCGCGATTTTCCACAAATTTTAACTTGATGCTCTCGCAAAATGTTACAAATATATCTTGGTTTTCAGTTACATAATAAGACTTATGATGAATAACTGCAGGCTGATTATATTTCTGTGTTGGTCTCATCGGTCCAACATGGAATCCCATTATACCGATGCGAATCCTACACTTGTTTGCTATTTTGATTCAATGTGTGGGGTCGGCCTAGAAATTCTTTCCCATACCACACTCATCGTGAGAAAAACATGTTACGCGGGTGTTTTATATCTGTCACCAGTATGGGAGCTGGATAAGTATAAGACCACACGTAAATACGGTTTTTGCTCCCCTTTTCTGAGAAATGTTCGAAATGAGATCTTCAGAATAGCTGAATTCTATCCGAAGCTGGACATTTGTTGTGCACATAAACTTTCTCCGTTTGGTGTGATATGATGTCCGTGACACTATAGGGAACATTTTTCAACCATCCTGTCAACGCAGTTGAGACCCCAGACAGCAGAAGGAAAATGTCTTTACCCATTTTGTCAACATCGTCTGACTGTTGTAAACAGGGGTGCATTCCTCGTCAAACGAATCCCCGTATATAAGAGAAAGTAAATAGGTCAAAGGGGGAGACACTCGTAGAGCAAAGAGCTGGTGAGTCGCGGAGTGGCACTTGCAGTTCAAAATATCTTTGTAACATTAAATAATCTGTAATTTGTAATATAGCTGTAAATATTGAGTGCATTAAATGTCTCTAAAAGACCATGTATTCTCTTGTCATCTTTACACAAGAGGTGGAAACGGTACACCATGGACTGCATAGAGCTTAACGATGTGTTTAAGAAGTTTATATTCAATACCTGACTATTGTTTTTAATTGAAAATTGTCTCAAAGCAAATATTTAGAATTTTATGATAGATTTTTTTTAATCGGTATGTTTGAACGAACGAGCTGATGTGTGTGCATCACATGACTTCCTTTTACTCCAATTTAATGTCATTTCCCCATTATTGGCAACTTTAATGTGATTCAATAGTTTACTCTCTAAATATCACCAACAGCGGCCAAATTGAAACCAGATTTTTAAAAAAAAAAATGTACGAATTTGTCGCTAAGTTGGCAACAAAACTTGACGACCAAAAGACTGGCGATATATCGCCAAGTGTCCGCCAAATTCTAACACCACTTGAGTTTACATCGAAATTAACAATGATTTCCCCAAAAAAGGGGCAAAAGACTCCCTTAGGAACATTCGAATGCCACCAAATGGGAAGGTGCACAACTAGACCCCACTAGGAGTCCACGTACCATATTTAAGCTTTTTAGGACATACCGTTTTTGAGTTATGCGAGATACATACACACATACAGATGTCACGAGAAAGCTCGTTGTAATTAACTGGGGGATAGTCAAAATGGATATTTCGGGTGCCTGTACGTTCTTAGGCATGTATCCACGAGAGTGTTTATTATAATTGTTCCGATTTTTCACTCACTGTATTTCTAAACTATGGTAGAATTATGGGTCCACGTTTTTGCTTTGCCATACAAATGTTTTTGAAAAAATATTTACATTTAAGTTTCACGGAGATCGATGTCATGTGTTAGTTTACAAATCCTGCTAGAAGTGGCATTTCTTTCTGGGAAAGAATAAATCATTAACAAAACATCTCAGTACCGTATAATCCAAGACCACGTGACAAATGATGATCCAGCTTTATGTATATACTGAGATAGTTGAAATTAAGGCAGAAATTAAAAGAGTTAATTATAATTGTTCCGATATTTCACTCATTGTATTTCTAAACAATGGTAGAATTATGTTTCCACGTTTGTGCTTTGCCATACAAATGTTTTTGAAAAAGTATTTGCATTTAAGTTTCACAAAGATCGATGTCATGTGTTAGTTTACAAATCCTGCTAGACCTGCCATTTCTTTCTGGGAAAGAATAAATCAGCAACAAAACATCTCAGCACCGTATAAAGACCACGTGACAAATGATGATCCAGCTTTATGTATATACTGAGATAGTTGAAATTAAGGCAGAAAGTATAAGAGTTAATGATAATTGTTCCGATTTTTCACTCATTGTATTTCTAAACAATGGTAGAATTATGTTTCCATTTTTTGCTTTGCCATACAAATATTTTTGAAAAAATATTTGCATTTAAGTTTCACGGAGATCGATGTTATTTGTTAGTTTACAAATCCTGCTAGAACTGCCATTTCTTTCAGGGAAAGAATAAATCAGCAGCAAAACATCTCAGCACCGTATAATCCAAGACCACGTGACAAATGATGATCCAGCTTTATGTATACTGTGAACAAACCCTTCTTCTCACGTCCAAAGTTCAGTGATGAATGGCTTGGCCTCTTCTAATGGTTCCCTCCACATACGGGCACTTTTTTGATGGGCAGACTTCGGTTGGAATTATCTGGATGGAACGATTAGATGCAACCACTTTTTCACGCTTCGGCTCTGGTTGTTTACTTTCTGGTTTAAAGTAATGGACTGTTCGGGTTATACGTCGGTCTCGAAGTTAACGGTCTCAAGATTAAAAGCATCAGGGAGAAAGTTGCGGTCATTTATTATGTACTGTTACTTTTATGATTATTTTCACGCCGAAAGAAAATGAACTGAAGTGAATTAATTGATGTGAGGAAGGAAAGTAATTCGAGCAGCGGGTTCGGAAATGGCGCCGGTGAACGGCGTGAGGGTTATAAATGAGTTTTATAGTTCTTAAGATCCACTACAAGGGAATGGAAAAAATTTTAATGTTCTTTTTCATGTCAACGATTTCCTCTTGATTGATTTTTTGGGAAATCATTCGGAGAAAACAAGAGGAGGAATCAAAGAATACTGAATGTTCTTCCCTTGATATGAATTTGAATGTGTTAAACTGAAACAGTATTGGTATATTTTTGCGGCAAAATGTTCAAAATCACTTTTATTAAATACCTACAGCAACAATTCGGTTCTAGAATAGTTCGTTCCACCTCAGTTTGTCTGAAAGCTTGAGAATGTCTTTTCAGCTAAAACATGGATGTCCAATAGGCACAGTTTATGATTGTTGTAAAGTTGGATGGATAAATGCGATTTATTTTTTGATTGGCTTCAAACTTTATAAAGTGCCTACGGCAACAGCTTGGTTGAAGAAGAATTCGTTCCGCCTAAGTCAGGAGTGTCCACCCCCTAGGAGCAAGAGCACACCCCCTCCCCCGCCTAAATATCAAAATGACCCTCCCCAAAAGCAAGAGCCCCCCTAAAAAGGTGAAAATACCCCTTAAAACAACCCCTCCCCTTAAAAATTTCAATTTCGCAGCCTGCGCCATGCCCCCCCCCCCCAGGTGGGCACATGGCGCAGAAAATAAAATTACCTAAAGTCATATCTCTGAGCTTGAAAATGTCTCTTCAGTTTGAACATGGAAGTCCAGTTGGAGCAGTCTAAAATTATTCTAAGGTTGGAGGAAAAAACGAGACTTGTTTTTTGATAGCCTTCACTACTTTGGCAAAAATATTAAGTCAAAGAAAGCCGATCCTGTTTTATTGATCACTAGTGGTACCCGCACGGCTTTGCCCGTAGTAGAAAATGAAAAGGTCATTTGGTTCTCCTCCATATTTACAAATATTGGATGATGATTTTCTTGCCAATTTGCCATATTCATTCGCTTGCCCATGTTAGGGTTCCACGTTATGATAATTTCGTAATTTGTCATAACGTGGAACCGTATACCACATTGTGATAATTTGCTCGGTTTTCTTAAAATTGGAATAGAAAAAGAACAAAATCGAATTTTCAAAAAATCTCGTCGAGGTGCACACCCCTATGCTACAAACTAACTTTGTGCCAAATCTGATAAAAATCGGCAGAACGGTCTAGGCGCTATGCGCGTCACAGGCATCCAGACATCCAGGCAGAGAGACTTACAGCTTTATTATTTGTAGAGATGAACAATCTCATTAGCCACAGCTACGTGAGAACCTACGAATACTTTGTAAATGGAACACAGTTATCTCTACTACCTCATGTAAGCCATGGACTCGACCGCTACATTTAGATTATTTTGTCATTCGACGGCAGCTCTCCCCCCAGATCCAGATCTATAAATTCTGCGCTCCCCCCCCCCCTGCAACAAAACCTGTATGGCCCCGCCCCAGAGGCCAGCAATGTATATTTGCAACGTTAATAAGTCTTAGTGCTAGTTTTTTTTTCGAGCAATCACGATTGCTTATTGTTCTCATTTGACTGTTTTTGGCGTGCTATCATTTTATTTTCCCGCCAGCACCCTCTGCAGCATCACCGTCGACCGGCTCCTCACGATGCTGCTCCTCTAGCCAAAACCATCTCCAGGTTGCGTCAATATCCTACACTTATACGCATACATACACGCACGTACAAACATACACATACACACACATACATACACCTACACACATACACAAACACATACACCTACACACACATACACAAACACATACACACACGCATACATACAGCCAAATACACAAACACACACACATACACACAACTACCCACACATTCATGCCTGTACACAGACACAAACACATATGTCTGCACACACATACACATACCACGCACACAAACACTCATACACACAACTACCAACACTTATGCCTGCACCCAAACACAAACACACATGCCAACACACAAACATACCTCCTACACACAAACACACATACCCCCCACACACACAAACAAACACACACGCCTACATACACACACACACACACTCGTGATTGCGAAAAACATAATTTGAATTCAAGTTGACAAAATTCAAATTAATTTTTCTTTTCTTTTTTTTCATTTTCTTGGACCGTTGGACGTGTGCTCCCCCCCCCCCATACTGCGGGATCTGTGGGTACGCAGATCCGCGGCTGTCTCTCCTCAAATGAAGCAAGTCGAATCACGCAATACGAACTAACGTAACAATTTGAATATGTTAATCTGTGTTTTCCTGTATGAAAAAGGCAAAAGAGTTAAGTCTTGCATTTATCAGTTAATTACATTTCAGTTTCGTATGTATTCTTCACAAGCAGATGAGGTACGCAGAATTCCCCTACGGGGTTAAGTAATTCTGCACAAAGCAAGTTTACAGTTTTCGCCTTCTAAATTTTTATTGTTCAGAACATAATTATTTGGATGCTTTGTGTTGCAAATTTAGGATGCCTTATGCTTCACACGTTAAAAAAAAAAAAAAATTGTCAGGTCCACTCGACGTTAAATCCCGATTATCACAAGTTTGCCATTTCAACTGCGCTTGCGCGCGGACTTTGCCGATTTCAAAAATCTTGTTCAAACTAATTAAAAACATTTTAAATTTGTTAATAAATATGAGATAACAACAGATAAAAATTAGAAATTACAAAGTTTTCTTTGATTTATTTTTTAGGCCTCGGTAAAGATTGAGTTTTGCTTCTTAATTATTAATGGATTCGGTGTCTGATTTGTCTGTCCCTTTTCAGGACCAAATTTTTATCCTCAGGAGAGCGTACTAGAATTGCAGCATCACTTCTAATACAAAGCCGAACCCTCAACCTAAATACAAATGTATAATACTAAGCTATTTACGCCTAACGTAAAATATCCGCAAAAGACGGATATCTGCACTCATATTCCAATCATTTTTGAAGTACATAACATGTTTTACGTTTACGTAAAATAAGTATTTCCAAACCAATAAATATTGAAGTGTCATTTTTCTCTTTCATTATAAAGATTATCAGTTATTCATATCCGTAGTTACATATAATGTATCCGGAAATCGCTCTGAAAATATTCTAATCGCATTCATTAATTTGTTGGGACTCTAGCTCAATCTAAATATAAACAACACGAAATCTTAAAACAGAAAGTTCAAAAAGCTAAGTCCGTGCGCAAGCGCAGTTGAAATGGCAAATTTGTGATAACCGGGATTTAACGTTTAGTGTCAGGTCCTGGTTATGTTCAAGGTATAATATAACCACTTTGTATTATAATACTTAAGCCACAGCTCTGTGAAGTAAAGAGCGGAGAATTCGACCACTTTCCCCAATATTAAATCATTTATTTACGCTGCTATGAATATTAATTACTTTTATTGCAAGATATGACAATGTGTTCTTCAAGGCTTTCTTCAGATATACATTGTCTTTGTTATTTAGTATCTTTTCGGAAGATACAAATATCATTTTTACTTTTTTCTATATCTAATATATAGAAAAAAGTATTGGATTCGTACAAATTTTAGAATTTTGACGGATTCGAACGTTTGAGGTGTGCTGAGTCCAAACCGACCATTTTTGAAAAATGTCTGTCTGTGTGTCCGAGTGTGCGTGTCACGTATGTGTGTGACCAGTTTTTTGTGACCGCATACAGCAAAAACTACCGCATGAAATCGAACGAAATTTGGTACACGTATGTGCTCTTATGTGAACTTGTGCCCATTGGTTTTTGGCTCGAATTCCTCTAAGGGGAGGGGGGTGGAGTAATGGGACGTTTTTTGAGTTATGCTTGCCTGCTATTCCCCATGAAGTAACTGGCGGATTCAAACAAAATTTGGTCCATATGTTGCCCCTAACAGGTATAGGTGCTGATTCAGTTTTGGTATCAATAGCTCACACAGGATTGAGCTATAGAACGTTTTTTTGTCGTCGATTGTGACTGCTGTATCTCAAGAAACAATGAACGGAATCAAATAAAAATTTATCGACAAGTAGCCCTGAAAAGGTGTAAGATCTGATTCTATTTTGGCGTCAATAGCTGAAAAGGGGGTGGCGCAATCGAACGTTCTTTGTTTTCCATTGTGAGTAATGCTACGTTCTGGATGAAATTTGGAATAAATGTCAATCCATATGTAAACAAGCGTTGGTTCAATTTTGGCGCCAATCGCTCCATGGGGGGGGGGGGAGCTTATTTTTTGTGTGAAAAAAATAGCTTTATAATTGCAACAATAAGAAAGGTAAAAAAGGTATATCGTAATAGATTGTCGTCTGCATAATTCGCGTGATTTTAATTGTTGGAAAATGACAAGAAAATTGCGATGATTTAAACTTTTTAACTTTGCCATCTTGTGTTTGTTAACAAATAAATTTTTGTAATTATTTTAAGCAAGGCTTTTAAAATAACTTTCGATTTTGATTATTTGCTTTTCTTTTGAGATAAATCGGGAATTGGGATGGTCGTTAAGTTTTGGCATGAGTAATTTTGTTTTTGTTGGGAATATTGCTACCTCGTCAAGCATGGGGAGGGATCATAATTATACGAAATATATAGAAGAAAGATTCGTGATGGACACAACATACTAGTTTGCAGATGTTATTGGGCAGTATTTGTTGTACTTAACTTTGTCCCTTGCCAAGATATAACAGTTTAAATCTCATGACTAGCCATTTAGAAAGCCATCTCTTTTAATAGGGAAGTTTTCGATTTTTCAATTTTATTTTTATATGATAGAGTAACATGTATGAACATCATAGGTGAAAAAATTTTTGCGATACGATAAGTAGTTTTTTTTTAATTAATTTTTAAAGTTCAAGCGCCTGTGACGTCGGATGGCATAGGAAGTGACGTCCGATAGGAGAGAAACGCTAGCGAACCAGTTCCCATGTCATGGGAGAAATCGAAGAACGTGCATTCGACTTCGAAGATGAAACGTAAAAGGCTTATCTCCTCGCATTAAACTCCTCGCGTTTCTGGAACATTAAACCTCTCATCCTCTCGGAAATATTCGAATATCACCATTGATATTATTTGAGCAAGATTATTTAGATTGTGCTTTAACGAATCCGGCCTCCATAGTGTGTTCAAAAGGATTATGGAATTTCTAAAAAATAAAAATATCAACGCGCTCAAAATGTCCCTAGCGAAAACAAGGGATCTTCGGCGGAAGGCTGCCCATTCGCGCCCCGTGACGTAGGCTCGTGACGTTTCAGAAAAGCGCACTTTTGCGCGTGGATTTTTAAAAATTCATTAAAAATCAACCACGGTGTTTTAAAATTCGGCGATGGTGAATTTTTTAGTTTTGAGGGTCAATTAACAATATGCAATAGCCAAAAGATGAACATTTAATAGGTTGCAACTTCCCTATTTAGGAGCTTTTTTTTTTTCTTTATTTTCAAATGAGCTGTTTCTCCCTTATATGGACTCATCAGTCTGGAATTAACAGTAACCGAACTGGATGCAGATGGCATTTCACTTAAGCGGAATGTATCTTCTAACTGGTAGCAAAAGTAAATGTAGCATACCAGTGATAGTTCGCGGAAATGGTGTGGCTGAGCTCAATTAAAGGCAAAGTTTGGGTGTTAAGCAGTAAGTTACCGCTCTGAAGCCAAGGCTGAGCAGAACCACAGTAGGCTGAATTTATTTTAGCGGTAGAAAAGCCGGAACTGAAGCGATATATATTTTCTTAGTGGAAATCGGAACGAAAAGAGTTTTGGTTCAAAGCTTTGGTTTCAAGTCTATAAACCGAGGTGATGAAGTAAATAACGGTATTAAATCTGTACCTCAAAGTTAAACTATCGGTGGGTCTCATTGCCACTACTTCGCAGGAGAGCGGGAAAAGGTTTGTTTGGTGCATACAGTTGGTGGGACTCGCGCTCGGGCTCTTATAACACTGGTTAGTAAACAATCGCGTTGGTTTTTTTTTTTAATTATGTATTAATATTTCGAAGAAGAGCGTTAAAATATTTATTTGGTGCATATGTGGTTATATACTAGCTTCGTCGCCTGGCACAGACTACCTCGAAAATAGGGGTTATATGAAGTGACGCGTTTTCAACGATCACGTTTGAACAAAAAAAAAATCTGTAAAGTTTCCGGATTGCGAAAAAAATGAACAAAAAGGAAAAATTTAGAATTCCTCGATTATTGGAAAAACCACAAAACAAAAGCAAGAATTTTATTTGTTCACAGGTGAGAAAAAATGGCAACACATCTTTCTTCTCGATGATTTTATTCACTCTTATTAAAACTGATCCCGCAGCAGACGACAAATTTCCGATTTAATAGTGATCTTCCTTTGTTTAAAAATGCTTATAACTTTTTCCTGGTGCTTTTACAGCCTTGAAATCAAGGGCGCCCATATAGGGGGGCAAGGGGGTGCTTGAGCCCCTTTTAGAAATTAGAACTTCCTTACTTTTAATACTTTTTTCTTTGCAAAAATGTAAAAATATTTCTTCTCCAGCCATTAATGAATAAGTTGTTAAAAATGTCAAATTTTATTGACTCAAATCTGTCCTGAAATTGGTTTTCATGGGGAAAATATCATGCTAAACCATGGTTGAAATATCTGAGTCCCCCCCCCATAACAATTTTGCATATGGGCGCCCTTGCTTGAAATCCGAAGGGAGAAAATCTACTGTAGGGATGTTTTTCGCAAGCTTTCGAATGAAACTTTTATTAAGGCAATCGGAAAACATTTTCACTCGACGTTAAATCCCGGTTATCACAAATTTGCCATTTCAACTGCGCTTGCGCGCGGATTTAAGCTGAGCGAGAGTGGAACCAAATTAATGAATGCGTTAGAATATTTTCACAGCGATTTCGTGATATCTTATACATATAAAATCTGAGTATCTATCTATCTATCTATGTCCAAGCTTCTTCTCCCGAACGACAGTGAACTGACCATCGAACCAGGTATCGATGGATTCGTAATCCTCCCGTCTTCATGTTTGGCTATTTAACATAATTCTCCGATAATAATTAGCGGAGATATCAATTAAAAACTTTTAATTATGAGTCTTAGATTTCAAAATCAAATCACTATTTTTCGAAGGCTTTCCTCCATTCAAATTATTATTCAGTGCTTCAACTCAACTTTCCGGATGAACGCTTTTATTAAAATTTACAGCGTGAAGAAAATCATTGAGATGAAAGATCTGTTGCCATTTTTTTTCTCGAATACACACAGGTAAAATTCTTGTTTTTGTTTTGAGGCTTTTCCTGTAATCACAGGAGATTTAAAATGTTTACTTTTTGGGGTTTTTTCCGCAATCTGCCGCAAAATTTCACTGATTTTTTTTTTTTTTTTTTTTGGTTCAAGCCTGAGTGTTGAACACGCGTCACTTGACATAACTTTTATTTTCGAGGTGGACCGTGCAAAGCCGGGCGACGCAGCTAGTATTATATGAAACTACGGATATGAATAACTGAAAATCTTAATAGAAAAGTGACACTTCAATGTTTATTAGTTTGGAAATATTTATTTATCATAAATGTAAAATACGTTGTGTACTTCAAAAATGATTGGAATATTAGTACAGAAATCCGTCTTTTGCGGATATTTTTTGTTAGGCGTAAATAACTTATTATTATACATTTTTTTTTAACTTGAGGGTTCGGCTTTGTATTAGAAGTGATGCTGCAATTCTAGTACGCTCTCCTGAGGATAAAAATTTGGTCCTGAAAAGGGACAAACAAATCAGACACCGAATCCATTAATAATTAAGAAGCAAAATTCAGTCTTAACCGAGGCCTAAAAACTAAATCAGAGAAAACTTTGTGATTTCTAATTTTTATCTGTTGCTATCTAATATTTATTACCAAACTTAAAATGCTTGTAATTAATTTTAGAAAGGTTTTTGAAATCAGCTAAGTCCGCGCGCAAGCGCAGTTGAAATGGCAAATTTGTGATAACCGGGATTTAACGTCGAGTAACATTTTCGGGTATAAATAGCCATTTATTGCCATTTTCGGATCCTAAAATTAATATTCGAACGGTTCGGTACATTTTTTGACGCTCGACCCCTCCCCTCCCCCCCCCCCCCCCCCGCCGCCGCCTTCCCCTACTTCGGTTTTCGGGTGCTTGAGAACCTCTCTGCCAAATTTGGTCGTGATGCGATGTAAACTGTGCATTTTTATTGGGAATTAACAAACATACATATTAACTTATATTCTGTTTGATTTATATGGATATAGAGCTACGTTGTTATTGCTAAATGTGGCATTGTCCTCACAAAGCATGAAAAATCACCATTTTCGGACCCTGAGGATCAGAAATGACGACTTTAATCAAAGTAAAGAGGGATGGATTCTCAAATTTTAACCATTTGTTACGACGAATTCATAGAAGTCCAATTTTCTGCTCCCTTTCTGGATCTAAGAAGATTTTTAGACCATTTTTAAATTTCAGTAGTTTCATGTTGGTATTCTTGCCCTGCCAATTTTCTCGTGTAGTACGAAAGTCCATTCTTAGATGGCGCTAGCGATCAAAAATTAAACTTTTTACAACAAAAGGCTTAAAGTTGCGCCATCTACGAAGAACCTGACTAACTAATCATTGAGTAATTTTATAAGAAGATACTTTTGATTTTACTTCGTTTGTACTCCGTCAACATGATCGTCATTACTCATTTTTGACCCAATAACTCTAACTTTCTTCGAATCAACATTAGTTTAATGAAATAAAATTACGTTGCTTTAACTACCAGTTTTTTTAAACCTGTAGTAGGTTTGAATACAGAAAATCTGTTTTCTCGATTTATGGTAGAATTAAAAAAGTATTTCCGTTTCTAGAAATCTTCCTTAGATGGAGGATGGGTGAATGTATGTAACTCTCCGCCTCGCAGCTCCGCGTGGGTACCAACAAGATCGTAGTCTGGTTTGTTACTGCAGGACCAATTTTACCTTTCCGCGTGCAGTGCTTCAAATTTTGTTCTGATGTTATCCTTGCCGCGTAAAGATAATTCAGAACAACAAGCAAGTATGAACACTAAAAACTGCCCAATAATCAAAAGGTTTCTGTAAATACATGAAACTGTGTAGCCGAAACCGTGGCCACCAATAAATATTTACCCGGATTATATGATGGAGCCACACAAAGGTAACAAAAATTCAGTTTTTTTCGTAATTGTCAAGGAAAACTGAGAAAATTGATTTTTCACAGTTACTGGGGAATATGGAGACTTTATTTAAATTTTTTTAATTATCTTCACTAAATTTTATCTCATTAGAACCAATATCGCACAGAAGTTTTGGACAAAAGTGAGACACTTTTTTTTTACCCTACTGCACGTACGCGACGCAAAGGAGGGTAATGTGCTTATGAGTATGTATGTATCTGTGTATTTTTGTTTGTTCGTATGTGGCGTTGTAGAGGCTAAACGCCTTAGCCAATTTTGATAATTCTTACATCAATCGATTTGTCTTAATCTTGGGAGTGTCACTAAACACATGAAAATTCATTTTTAAAAAAAATATTTTTTATTTATTTCTTAATTTTTAATTATTATTTATTATTACATATTATTATTTTATTAGAAAAGTTCTGACTTTTAAAGACACACACACACACACAAACAAACTAAATAAATAAATGAAATAAAATATAAACATAATAAAATAAAATTAATTAATTAAATTAAAAATATATCCATAATTAAATTTAAATAAATAAATTTAAAAAAAATCCCCCTCCTTTTTTTGACTTGCCCCATATTGCACCCCCCCCCCCGTTCTGAACCGTCGATAGCTGAATGTTCAATGATAGTACGATAGCACAACGCTAGGTGTCATTCAGGACAGTGGATCGTAAAAACAAACCTTCAAAATGGTGTAATAATCGATAACAAAAAAAGCCTTCGTTTCAAAATCGAACATAAATGTGGTGATCATGGGAGGGTCGACCGGTTTCGAACGCGTGATGCGCGTGGGCAAACCCTCCCGCCGGAGCTCCCAGGCAGGTCATGCGGTCCCATCATCAGTCATATGGAAAGCTCAGTCCCAATTTACGGAGGGACTGTAATTTAAAATGTTAGATTATGTTACCGATGTTACCTGCAACTAATATGACACTTGAGATCGTTTATGTAATTTGCGTACCAATCTCCATTAGGAGAGCTATAGAAGTAGCTTTCGCTTTTGGGCGCTCTACAATGGCATGTTGGTGCGTTAGGGCTACTTGCACTAACAAGCTATTTTATATTCAGTAAATTACCGCCCAATAGAAAGGGGTAATTTACTGAACATACCATGCCTTGCCTTCAATCCTCGAGTTGAACCGAACCATTGCTTCGGTCACTCGTCTGGTCTGCGCTAATTCTACATTAGCTACCAGTTTGTTTGGCACTCTTGGCTTCCTTAAGAGGTTCTGCATCTCCAGCTCAGTCACTTTCCTATGCCGGGCTGATGAGTGCTAATAAGCGTGAAACTGCAGTCCTCGGCTGGAGATGACTGAGCTGGCGGTGTATTTCATGTATGTAAGCTATTTTAAGCTCCTGCAATATGATTTAGATCAGTAAGCTCTCTCTTTTTTTCTAACGAGGCAGGACGTATAAAAAACTTTTAAAAAAAAGAAAAATTAATTTGAGCTTTGACATCTTGAATTCAAATTATGTCTTTCGCAATCACGAGTGTGTGTATGTAGGCGTGTGTGTTTGTGTGTGGGGGGTTTGTGTGTAGGGGGTATGTGTATGTGTGTGTAGGCATGTGTGTTTGTGTCTGTGTGCTGGCATAAGAGTATGGGTAGTTGTTTGTATGAATGTGTGGGGGCGGGGTATGTGTATGCGTGTGCAGGCATGAATGTGTGGGTAGTTGTGTGTATGTGTGCGTGTGTGTGTGTAGTTGTGTATGTCTGCGCGTGTGTGTAGGACATGGATGCAACCTGGAGGCTGCTTTCGCTATAGGAGCAGCACCGTGAGGAGCCGGTCGACGGTGATGGTGCGGAGGGTGGCGGTGGGAAAATAAAATGAGCCAAAAACAGTCAAATGAAAGCAATAAGCAATCGTGATTGCTCAAAAATATTTAAATAGTGGGACTCAACATTTTTTCTAACATTTTAAATTTAAAATATTAGATTATATATTACCGATGTTACCTGCAAGTAATATGACACTTGAGGTCGTTTATGTAATTTGCGTACCAATCTCCATTAGGAGAGCTACAGAAGTAGCTATCGCTTTTGGGTGCTCTACAATGGCATGTTGGTGTGTTAGGGCTACTTGCATTAACAAGCTATTTTATGTTCCGGCATTATGATTTAGCTCAGTAAGCTCTCTTTTTTTTTCCAAAGAGGCAGAACGTATACAAAACATTGAAATATATTTTTCAAAATTCTGGATAATATGGGAAAGTATGAAAAGGAAAATTATGAACCAAGAATTGTTATCAATGAGCAATTCCATGAAAATGAAAACTTTTACGAAAGTAATTCTTTTACAAATTTTAGTGTTATGGTTTTACAAATCATTTCACTTATACTTTATTCAATAACTTAATATGAGCCAAGTAGAATAATTTCTTTTTTCGTATTACATTTAAAGTATGGTTCGTTTTATTACAGCAAATGGATTGAAACATTTTTGCCATTCCGCCGTAACGCATAACCTTTAATTATTTTAGGAAAAAAATTGCATAAAAAATAAAACTATTAAAAATAATATTTTTCAATATTGTTTTTCATATTTTAGTTGATAAAATGCAAATAAAAAATGTCAGTTTTAATGCAATTAATTTCCCGGCAATCGCTTAAACTTTTGTTTCAAAATTTCTCCCCCCCCCCCTTTTTTTCGAATATTAATTCGCAACTCATAAAAAATCCAACTTGCATTTTTGGAATCGCAAAAGACGCATTTATAATTCGGTTGGTTCGTATTTTTATATAAAAAAGCAATCTTGACCGAACCCAAGTTGGTTTATACTAAAAAGTGTCGAAATTTTTTTCAACATAACGAGATGGTTTTTCTGACTTTTATTGTGGACCAACAGCTGGATCAAATTCGACAAAAGTCGGTATATGAAGTCAAATGATGATGCCATTAGAAATACGTGATAAAAGAGGAGAGTTGTCGTTGAGATTTTTGAAGTTGGAACTAACTTCAATATGACGACGACCAGTTACCGACATTTTGAAAATAAAGTTAATTCCAGAAAAACTGACACATTTCGTATGTTTCTAGTGTGAATAGTCTTTGAATGAGGAAAAGAGAGTTTCGTGTTTTTTATTTTTCATGGTTGCATCTCATTCCTAATCAGTGGACTTCAGGCTCGTACTTTCAAAGTTTTTATTGCTCAACTCATTCCTTATCAGTAAGCACCTGGCGAGTCCTTTCAAAGTTCTTATTGATCCCAGCTCCTAGTCCGTAGTTCCTTGATTGGTACTCTCATTCCTAACCTGTGGACATCAGGCTCGTATTTTCAAAGTTTTTATTG
Source organism: Uloborus diversus (assembly GCF_026930045.1). NCBI lineage: Eukaryota > Metazoa > Arthropoda > Arachnida > Araneae > Uloboridae > Uloborus > Uloborus diversus. The sequence continues at coordinate 8,310,118 of NW_026557876.1, read as the reverse complement.
CTCAACTCATTTCAAAGTTCTTATTGATCCCAGCTACTAGTCCGTAGTTCCTTGATTGGTACTCTCATTCCTAACCTGTGGACATCAGGCTCGTGCTTTCAAAGTTTTTATTGCTCAACTCATTTCAAAGTTCTTATTGATCCCAGCTCCTAGTCCCTAGTTCATTGATTGGTACTCTCATTCCTAACCTGTTGACATCAGGCTCGTAATAAATCGCCGAATAATAATCAAAAGGGGAAACTAAGACAAAAACAAACACCGCCGAGTCACAACCGAGAAAAAAAAATGTGGCAACCTTCTGAAAGTTAATTTAAAATGAGATAGCGGAAGCGATAGTTTTCCGATATGAAAATAAGTTCTATTAGGCTTAAAAGTGCTTTTTAATTTTTTCCCGTTGATTTTACAATTTCGTTTTTGGAATTCGTTGAAACTGAGTGAACTCTATGGGTGTTTTTTGCGGGCTTTCGAGTGGCGCTAAATTTGAACTGGTCATATAATTCTTTCGGTTAGCAAGAGCCATTTAATACGATTTTCGGGCGCTAAAATTAAAATTCGAACGTTTCGGTACATTTTTGGCGTTTGAACCCCCCCCTCCCCCCCCCCCCCCCCCCCCACGTTCCTTCTCGGGTGCCGATGTACCTCCCTGCCAAATTTGGTGGACGCCCGACGTAAACTGTGAATTAGTATAGGGAACATACATGCACACAAATATATATTCTCCGCTTTATTTATATAGATTTACACTGTATAACGACTTCTTCCATTGATAGCGACTCGTTAATCATTGACAATGTATATCGATTAATCGCATCTAATAAGAACAAACGATGTACCATTCAGGGGAGGGAAGAAAAAAGTATCTCTCGCATTCTATATTCAATGTCATTTATTCATCGGCGCATTTGCAGTCTGAATCGAACAAAAGTCTTCTAAATCGGGTGTGGTGTAGCCAGATTCCGCGGATATTCTAATCCAACAGTCCCGCGTTGTTCGATACCACCTGATAACCTTGATCTAATTGACTCACGTCGGGAAAATCACCTAGCCGGCCCCAGGCTCATTTTGTTGTCGAGAAGCAATACGTCAGAGATGGTGGGTAGTTTTTTTTTTTTTTTCGAACTGTTCGATTATGCGCGAAAACGGCGTCAGATTTTGTTTGTTTTTGTCACGCTCGCCGATCGGGAAATTCGATGCGAGTTTTGACGGTGTCAAGGTTTCTCGCAGCATGGAACGGAAACTTCGTGAATTTTGTTGCATCGACAACCGAAGGCTGTTTTGAGCGAACTCAAATAGGAAGTTCGATTTGATGTATCTGTTATAATATGCATTACTGCTGGTAGTAAGGTTGCAAAAGTTTGTGTAACAGAACACAGTTTGAAATGTCCAAAAAAAATGATATTAATTTGAATTTTTGGCATCTTGAATTCAAATTATGTTTTTCGCAATCACGAGCGCGTGTATGCGCGTGTGTGTTTGTGTAGGCGCATGTGTGTGGGTGCGTGTGTGAGTGAGTGAGTGTATGTATGCATGTGTGTGAGTGAGTGAGTGAGTGAGTGAGTGAGTGTTGTGTACGCGCGTGTGCGTGTAAGCGTTCTTGTGTGTGTGTATGGAGGCATGTGTGTTTGAGTCTGTGTGCAGGCATGAGTATGTGTAGGTGTGTGTGTGTGTAGGAGTGTGTGTGTCTGTAGGTGTGTGTACGTGTGTGCGTGTGTAGGAATGTGTATGTATGCGTGTGTGTGTAGCATATGGACGCAACCTGGACACTGTTTTCGCAAGAGGAGCAGCATCGTGAGGCGGCCGGTCGACGGTGATGCTGCAGAGGGTGCTGGCGGGAAAATAAAATCAGCGTAGCATCAAAAACAGTCAAGTGAGAACAATAATCAATCGTGATTGCTCAAAAAAAAAAACTTTCTGCTGCGACAAAAGAAATGATTTTAAAATAATGATTCGCAGTAAACATACAATCTGGAAAAAGTCGTTTTAAAAATAAATAATCAATTAATTTGATTTTAAAAATATTGATTCGTATTTTCTGTACCAGAACGTTTAAAGTCATATAACAAAATATAGTACCACGTCAAATCCGAAAAATCCGAGGGAAACTGCCAAAACGCAATAAAAATAGAGAAACACAAAGAGTCTGCGAAAAAAAAAAAATAAATACCATAATAAAATGAAAAACAAATCTTTGTTGCTATTTCAATAAACTACAGGGGGCGTTGCAGTCTGGCTAATGTGCAGCTGACAGAAAAAATAATTTAAAAAATGCACAAGTCATAACCTACTTTTAAGTTTGTGAATGAGAATAAAGTTTCGTGAAGCTTATGGGGGGGGGGGTTCCATTTTCTTGAAATTTCTTCGCACCACAGACTGTCAGAAGCCTATATTTTACCTCAAAGGAAAAACGTAGAACGAAATGTTTTACTTCTTGGAAGTTTCTTGAGTCACAACAAGGTATTGTATTTATGCTCTAGAATTGAGAATTCAAAGCACTTTAGGTATTATATGCAGAAATATCAAAAAACTTTTTACCATACCCTATGAGTTTTTCTGAATTTAATTGTTGTTAAGCTGTCACGGCTGCATCCAATGGAAAAAAACCTGATGTTTATTAATTAAATGATGATGCTGATGACAAATTTGGTGATGAAAAAGATGGGTTGTCATTGAAACTTTTTTAAGTTGATGCTCATATTAAAATAAAAGCGATCTTAGTCAACAATTTAACTGCAGAAATATGATGAATAATTTATTCCTGAAAAACGTACTTTTTTGAGCAATCACGATTGCTAATTGTTCTCACTTGACTGTTTCTGGCGTGCTATGATTTTATTCCCCCTCCCCCACCTCCTTCTGCAGCACCACCGTCGACCGCCCTCACGATGCTGCTCCTCTAGCGAAAACCTTCTCCAGATTGCATCCATATCCTACACGCATACATATACACACGCATGCCTACACACAAACACACACACACACACTCATGCCTCCACACAGACAAGCACACGCCTACACATACACTCACACACACGTGCCTGCACACAGACACAAACATACACACTTACACACACACACACACTCACACACATGCACATATATATACACACACACACATACCCACATACACATGCCTGCACACAGGAACAAACACACGCCTATATACACACATATTCACACACTCTCACCCACACCATTGCACACACATACATACACACCTACGTGCCTACACGCAGGTTTATATGCACACACACAAGCCTACATACTTACACACACAACTATGCACACGTAACCGCCCAGAAGGAGAGGCAGGCTTGGGGGGACATGAGTCGTTTCTAGAAACAATAACTCCAATGAGTAGGGTCCTGTCGCAGTTCGTGATTGCGAGAAACATAATTTGAATTCAAAATTTCAGAATTCTAATTTTTTTTTTTTTTTTTTTGAGCAATCACGATTGCTTATTGTTCTCATTTGACCGTTTTTGATGTCCGTGCCTTTTTCAGCTTGGACCAGGGGCCTCTGCAGCACCGCCGTCCTCTGCAGGCGCGGCTCCGAGCACTGCCTCCTGGAATCAGTTTTTCCTGGTCGGTGGCGCCCATGTCCTACACACACGCACGCTCATACACAAGCCTTTACACACATACACACACGCCTACGTGCATACACACAGGTCTACGCACACACACAAGCCTACACATGCACCCACGCGCGCCTACACACACGCACACCACTGTACACACGTAACCGCCTAGGAGGAGGGGAAGGCTTGCGGGAACAGGAGCCGTTTCTAGAAACAATAACTCCAATGAGTAGGGTCCTGTCGCAACTCGTGATTGCGAAAAACATAATTCGAAATCAAAGTGTCAGAATTCAAGTTTTCACTTTTTGAGCAATCCCGATTGCTTATTGTTCTCATTTGACGGTCTTTGATGTTGTGGTTCCTTTTTCAGCTTGGACCTGGGGCCTCTGCTGCACCACCGCCCACCGGCCTCTACAGAGGCGACTGTCCCCCGGTAGCCGTTTTTCCTGGTCGGTGGCGTCCATGTCCTACATACACGCACGCTCACACACACACAAGCATTGTTACGCACATACACACTCCCACACACAAGCCGTTACGCACATACACACATGCCTAAGTGCATACACACAGGTCTACGCACACACACAAGCCTACCAGGGCCGGATTTAGGGGAGCTTAGGCGGGGCTACTGCCCCGGGGCCCCCACAACAAAGGGATCCCCACAATAAAATTTTTACAAAATATCCTAACTTTCCGAGGTCAGGGGATGTATTTATTATTAAAGTGCTGAACGAAAATACCGGATATATACATATATATCAAAATATTCGGATATATATCGAAGTATCGGATATTTTCAAAAATATGATGATCTTTTCGAGCCCTGATTAGGGACCTCCACGCTTCCGAATCCGGCCCTGAAGCCTACACATGCACGCACGTGCGCCTGCACACACATACCCAAATATACACACGTAACCCCCAGAAGGAAGGGCAGGCTTGGAGGGACAGGAGTCGTTTCTGGTAGCAGTAAGTCCAATGAGTAGGGTCCTGTCGTGATTGCGAAAAACATAATTTGAATTAAAAATTTCAAAGTTCAAATTAGTTTCATTTTTTTAAATGATTTTTGAGTATTATTCAGCAATTTCATTCTTGCAGTCCTTCCGAAAATGCCTCAGCTACACTTAATCTCAACTGTCAGTGTTTGTTGTCAGTAATTCATCAAATACCAATAAACTGCCACGACAAAACTGCATTTAGATTCCGCAATCCGCATACGGAAATCTACTATGGGTTAAATTGGAAGCTACTTTCGCCATCTATGAAGAGATTTACTAACTACGACCATTTACTCTTACTAAGAGTTTCACTTGATGCAGATCGTTGGTAGTACTTTCATAAAATGGTGTTGAAATTGACTTCTAAAGGTTTCGAAACAACAATTTTTACCTACTTTTAAAAAGTTACAGAGCCAAATACTTATTCTAGATCAAATTTAACAATCTTAATTTAGCTTTCTTTAGCAACCAGTAATAAACATGGTTTTTAGTTTATATATACTAATTGGATTATGGCTTAATTTAATTACCTTTTTTCAGAAGTAGTTTAAATAACGCATACTCTGAATATGATGAGTATTGCCAGATTTCTGAAGTTTCAATCGCAATGCCGTCCCCCCTCTTAGCATCTCGAATATCCTAAATAGTACAGACTAGGGTGCGCAGAAAAAACTTTTTATTGGAAATCCGCCACGTTCAAATTGTATAGACAAGGGGTGCGATGTCGATGTTTTTGGAACATCGATATTTTGGGTTCGATGTCGATGTTTCTGGAAACATCGATGTTTTACTCTCGATGTTTTTGGAACATCGATATTTTGGGTTCGATGTCGATGTTTCTGGAAACATCGATGTTTTATTCTCGATGTTTTTGGAACATCGATATTTTGGGTTCGATGTCGATGTTTCTGGAAACATCGATGTTTTATTCTCGATGTTTTTGGAACATCGATATTTTGGGTTCGATGTCGATGTTTCTGGAAACATCGATGTTTTATTCTCGATGTTTTTGGAACATCGATATTTTGGGTTCGATGTCGATGTTTCTGGAAACATCGATGTTTTAGGAACATCGATGTTTTGGGTTCGATGTTGATGTTTTTGTATTTTATATGAAAATTAATAAAATTTGCCCCAATTTTCTAGCTATAATTAAGTTTCTTATGGAACTGCTTAAAAAAATTTAGCACACATTTTTATAAGATCAATTTTTCTGTGCAGAGGATGATTTTTGGAACGATCACTACAAGACGTCAAGAGATAACTGAGAAAGAGGTCAAAGCTATTGGAAGAACTCTAAACAGGTAATCTGGTGCCAGAATTTGCAGTCTGTTTCAAGGCTCCAGTTCTTAAACAAACAAAGAAAGAATCCTAGACTTTACTACGGTGAAAAGTATAACTTTAGAAATTCATAACTGGTAATAGTTGCGTTAAAATACATAACAGTGACGGCAACTTCTGTCCCATCGGAAAGTTTCTTTTTGCAAAAAAGGAAGTTTTGTATTCGCGAAAAATATTTCACTCAAAAATCGGCCTTAATTTTCATTTTTCTCACCCCCGAATAAATGTTGAGTTTTTTTTTCGACCCGACCACACTTGGATATATGCCTAGGAACGTACAGACACCAGAAATATCCATTTTGACGACCCCCGAGTTAATTACAACGAGTTTTCTCGTGACGTCCGTATGTATGTGTGTATGTGTGTGTGTATGTATCTCGCATAACTCAAAAACGGTATGTTTTAGAAAGTTGAAATTTGGTGCGTAGACTCCTAGTGTAGCCTAGTTGTGCACCTTTTCTTTTGGTTGCATTCGGATGTTCCTTAGGGGGTCTTTTGCCATTTTTTAGGGAGAAATCATTGTTAAATTCGATGTAAACTCAAGTGGTGTTATAATTTGTGGGACACTTGGCGATATATCGCCAGTCTTTTGGTCGCCAAATTTTTTTGTCCACTTGGCGATAAATTTGGCGATTTTTTTTTATATTTTAAATTTGGTTTCAATTAGGCCATTGTTGGTGATATTGAGAGAGTAAACAATTGAATCACATTAAAATTGCCAATAATGGGGAAATGACATTAAATTGGAGTAAAAGGAAGTCATGTGATGCACACATCAGCTCGTTTTCTCTAACTGGTGGGAAATGCGCTACTGGGGGGACAAAGTAAACAAACTTCTTTTTCTTCAAACTGTCAACACCAAATATTGGAGGTTATAAATATTTATTGACTTCTCCCAACAAGTAAACCCTCTATTACTTACAATTTGAGTTAAATTATGTCGCACTAACAATGCAACACATATTTCTTGCTCTCAATAAAAATTTTTAGAATTAATTTTGTATTGTTACAAATTCTGTAAATAGTAATTATTTTTATGATTAATTTGTGGTAATCTGGTCAAATTTGGCGTTTATTCCATTATCTTTCATCTAAAATTGTCTTAGTAACGTAACCTTTAAATAGTTTCTTGAAATTAATATACAGCCCCCTTACATCCGAAAAAAGTACAGGGTGATTATAATTAAAGTTCCACTTTCAAAACGCTGTAAAAATAAAAACCAATGGTCAGAATGACCTCAAATTTCAATGGAATATTATCGAAGAAAAAGAAAACGTATGGCAGGAGAAAAATAAACAGTTGGAATTTTTAGCAATAGATGGCGCTGCAAGTGTCAGAATATGTAACTCAAAACGCCTGTCATGCGCCCGGCTCATTGAAGTTCTTATAAAAACGCCAAATACACGTTTTTTCTTCATTTTGCATCTGAGAAGTTCACTATGACTGCCCCAATGAAAGACCTGGCCGTCCCGATCACCTGATCTTAACCCGTGTGACTTCTGGATATTGGGCTATCTGAAAGCTGTTGTGCTCAGTGCTCCGATTGCAAACTTTGCTGAGCTGAAGGACTGCATTTCGCAACACATTCTAAACGTGACCCCGAAAACACTTCAATCAGTCGAGGAACATGCTGTTTCTCGATTTCAACTTTTTACAGAAAACGGGGTACATTATATCGAACATCTTTTGCGCCAGTCTCACGAAAATTAAAGACCGAGTTGATTTTTACTGATGCTTTTTATGCGGTTTTCGGCCTCAGAACAATTAAAAACCAATTTTTCCCATCCGATGTGATATGACCTTTCCGTGTTGGATGGACTTACTTAAGGGGTCTAAGGACCCTTAACCTTCAAAATTTTCGACTTTCTGGAAAAAAATATATGTTATGCATAGCTTGATTCTGAACAATTTGATACCTTATTTTTTACCATACGCCAAAAACTTTTCAAGTTATCGTAAAAATGCGTAAACTTTCCCCATAGAGATTTATGTTAATAGCAGCTGTTTAAAGCCTCTTTTTCTCAGGTACCGGTTTCTTCGGTTTTCTCGTTTTGCGCGCATGATATCTCAGAAAGTTTGTTATAAATTTCCGTAAAACTTTTTATGCATGTTTGTCTGGTATATATTTATGATCTGAACCTAAATTTTAACTAAAAATGAAAGGTAGTATTAAAAAATATATGTATATTTGCCCAAAATTTTGGAAATTTTTGATTCCGACTTGTAAAATTTCAAAAAATAAATAAATAAATAATTTAAAAAAAATTAAACAAATTTAGTTTTAGGTCATAAATATAAACCAGACAAACAAGTATGAAAAGTTTTACAGAAATATATAAGAAACTTTCTGAGATATTATGCGCGTAAAACGAGAAAACCGAAGAAACCGGCACCTGAGAAAAAGAGGCTTAAATAGCTGCTGTTAACATAAAGCTCTATGGGGAAAGTTTACGCATTTTTACAATAACTTGAAAAGTTTTTGGCGTATGGTAATAAATAAGGTATAAAATTGTTCAGAATTAAAATATGCATAACATATATTTTTTCTAGAAAGTCGAAAATTTTGAAGGTTGAGGGTCCTTAGACCCCTTAACTAACAGTATCACACCAATACCCTCGTGCACGCTGAGTAGTAGGGTGTTTTAACGTATAGTTTACACCTTAGGTAATATTTTATGATTTATTTGTCATTTGTAGTCGACTCTATTAAATTATGATGCGTACAGCGCCATCTATTGCTAAAAATTTCAACTATTTATTTTTCTTCTGCCATCAAGTCGATAATATTCCGTTGAAGTTTGACGTCATTCTGACCAGTTGTTTTGTTTTTACAGCGTTTTGAAAATGGAACTTTAATTATAATCACGCTGTATATCTCTTTCTGGAGATTTAAAATAGTCATGCCTCGTGTTCAAAGGGAGTCTTGATTGAGAAGTTGCGCTGAGAGTGTGTATTAGCTCTGTTTTGTGAAGCATTTGCTGTGTGTGTTTTTGCGTATTTGGATGTAAATACGTGTGCCATCGCTGAGTTTACTGTGATAATTGATGCTTGCTGAATTGCGGATGATTGATTAAGCAGTTATAACTACATTTCCTGTACATAGCTGTAAATAAATCTCCTGTGCTTTTCTTAAGAACTGTGCTGTCATTCAAATAATTTCTTGAAGTGGCTGGACTTGTAACAGTATTTTCAATGTAATTTGCGCAATTCTTTCTCATCTCTATAATTTAACGAATTGACGCAATGCCAAAAGAATTCACTGGTCGAGTAAAAAACATTTGTTAGGATTATCATATATAAGTAAGTCTAGTGTCGTATATTCAAAAATGCATGTTTTATATTGATAAAAAGATCGATGTTCTAAAACATCGATGTTTTTAGGTCGATGTATCAATATCATCGATGTTTTAATTTCTTGCATCGATGTTTCGCCATCGATGTCGCACCTCTAGTCCAGAATATGGGCCTCCATCCTCTGCTCGCTTCGCTCACCAACCCCCGTTTGCCACCTGTGGCGGGTGTTAATTGATGATTTTAAGGCTTTTGATGGTGAGGATGTCCTCAGGACCTGTTCAGGACTAGATGTCCGGCCTCTTAAGGTTTAGACGGTGAGACGGTGGAATGTTTTTCCTAGCTGTCCCGTATCGTAGTTGTGTGAAGAGAGGTTGAAACTCGATTACAACATTACATTTATTCTCAAAGATAATCCTCACATATATAATAGCCGATGATCGAGTAACGCGCGTGTTTCAACAAAGAAACTCTCGCCAAGGCATAATCATTTGATAATATGTTTTGGTAATGTAGGGAAAGGCTTTATCGCGACAAGGCTGAACTCGATCCGGCAACTTAACAGTTTTAGTGGTAAAACTGTGTCACTTCAGGGGAATGAAGAAACGAAAAAATTGTCAACAATGAACGCTACCTACTGGAGTTTAGGGTTAATCCACTGCAGTTAGGGTTAAAATGTCAACTATCAAAATATCACCAAACAGGCAATGGCTTCGTCAAATGTAGAAGCAGTTTTCACCCGTCATACCTTGACGCGCGACTTTCTAGTTTAAAATAGAAACGTTGGCAGGAGGAACAAGAATAAAATGTACGCAACAAGTTCACACGTGAGATGCAACATGGCCTATTCCATCACTTCAGTTCTTCCTTTTTTCCTTTTATCTGCTGAGTAGAACTCAATGTTGCCATATATGACATATCTATCGTATGTCATGACACAAGTATATGACACATCTATTTTGGATTTCCTCAGGACTTTTTCAGGGCCGGAAGTTTGGCGTATAAAGGTAAAGGGCGGTGAGACAGGAAGAAATGGCTTTTCCTGGATGTCCTGTGTCCAACAGTACCACGGTACCAACATTGACTTGTCCAGTCCAGAGGAGATAGACACACACACAGAGACGGCACATGTCTTAATAGTGTAGATTGTAGAAGAAAAAAAAAACTAAATGGCAATTTTTTCTTTGATTTCTACTTTCCTAAATGTCTCAGAGTCATCAGCCTTCCGAAAATTCCTCAGCTGTACTTAATCTCAAGTGTTCTCAACAACTCCTCAAATACCTATAAACTGCCACGACAAAGCTGCTTTTAGATTCCGCAACCTGCATTCAGAAATCTCTGAAGTCCTGTATCTCCAGCAGTACCATCATTGACCTGCTAGACATTGCCAGTCCGGAGGAGATAGGGTTACAGACACAGATACCACCCACAGACACGCGAACAGACACACACACACAAAGACACGCGAACAGACACACACACACAGACACGCGAACAGACACACACACACACAGACACGCGAACAGACACACACACACAGACACGCGAACAGACACACACACAGACACGCGAACAGACACACACACAGACACGCGAACAGGCACACACACACACTGTTACAACCAGAGGTTCCAGACGAGTGAATATGTTCCCCCTAAGGTGAAAGCATGGGGCCCAAGGGTGCAATACTAGCCAGGAAGTAGAGCAGGGGTGCCAAAACAGCAGACAATCGTAGACAGGGGTGCCAAAACAGCAAGCAATCGCAAAATGACTTGCTAGCGCATGCGCTTCCGGCATACATTCACCATTCAACCACTTCAATATGGCGGATGAATGATAGGTTGCATCTAAGCGTGGCTTCAATGTCTTTCACATTGAATGAAGTACACTATTGGATAAAATCTCAACTTTTCTAGGATAATTCTTTAAAATAACAAGTAAGTACAGCTTTTGATCACTTTGTAGGTTTTAGGGCTTTCAAACATAGTTAAAAGTACGTTTAATGCTTTTCAGTTACCGGTAGTTCTTTACGATACCGTAGTACCGTTAGTTGTTGATTTTCAGTTGACCGTTACTGTCGTGAAATTTCCATCATTCAAAACGCTACTAAATATATCTATCATTATTTTCTTGAGTACTCGATAAGCAACATTTAATCACCAAAATAATAACCGCAATTTATCACTAATCAACAAGTGAGAACCTAAATAAAAATGATTCTTGTGCTTCGTAGATTACTACACAACAGCGAGTGCAAAAAAATAAAAAGGAAATCTCTCTCAGTCTAGCTTTTTTTTTTTTTTCTTTTTCGTTCAAGTGTTTGAATCATTTCCTGCTAGCGTTTAATGTTTCGTTAGCGTTAGGAATTTCTTCTTTCTTTACGTTTTTCAACTGTCGAAAAATTTCATATGCATTTTATTTTATTGTTACTCTTGATTGAAATTTTTAACGTTCGAGAAAGGATTTTGTTTTTCCGTAACTTTAATATCCCAGAATATTTTTGGCTCTTCATGTAAATAATTCATAAGTACATCTACATTTTACTTTCGGTGCGGTTATTTCTCACAAATAATCATTAACTTAACTATGATATTGAAATAATTACTCGTCTTTAACTTTAAATATATTTGTGACAACTCTTTGATACCAAATAAAGTCTGTAGATATTTATTGTTTTATTCATTTTTAATATTACTTTGTAAAAAAAAAAAAAACTTATCAGTACGCAGAGTTTTTTCACAAGTTTTTTTACCGCCCGAGAGTTATTATAATTATTATTATTTATTTTTAAGAAAAGGATAAAAATTTCACAGATCCGCAATGTTTTTCATTTGCTTTTACCGACCCGTGGGTCAAAAGAGGTTGAGAAACACTGATGTAGAGAATGATCAGATGAATTAAAGCAATGAGCACTCCTTAACTATGATGAAAACTCTGAAATATGATCAAATGCTGTAATTACAAGTTTTAATCATTTCCAGTACTGAATTCATGCAATGTGAAAAGTGTGCAAAACGTAGACTGTCATGAATCAAAACAAAACTATTAAAAAAAAAAAAACACAATTATATTCAAAAAAGCACACAATACGGGGGAGGGGGGAGGAGGATCTACAGTAAGGGTGCCATTTCTCTCTCCGTAGGTTCATTCTTTTCACCCCGGCTGCCTACTTTTTGAAAGGTGCCTGATTTTCACCCTAGTTAGAGGTGCAATTTCGGCTCCGTAATGGGTGCCGCTGGTGAACAAGCGTTTCACCCCTGAAAGGTGCCGAATGCAACCTGTAGTTTTAACAGTGCACAGACACGCGAACAGGCACACACACACAGACACGCGAACAGGCACACACACAGACACGCGAACAGGCGCACACATGCAGACACGCGAACAGGCACACACACAGACACGCGAACAGGCACACACACAGACATGCGAACAGGCACACACACAGACACACACACAAACACACACACAGACACACACACCGTCAGACGCGCACTTGTCTTAATATTGTAGATTTTAGTAGTAAAAAAATGACTAAATGGCATTTTTTTCTAGGATTTCTACCTTCCTTAATGCCTAGGAGTCATCAGCCTTCAGAAAATTCCTCAGGTACACTTAATCTCAATACCTTATTCGAGAGTGCGAAAATGAACCATAGGTATTCATGTTTTCTCACCTCATCAACACCAATTACCGAGATAAATTCTCGAATATTCTCCATTCTTTATCAGTACACGGTTATGCCGAAGCAACATAATTCCGATCTTCGACTCAAAAGATCCATTACCACCAGCCTCAGTCCTTTCTCGACTTCCAAATCTCGAAGCAGCTCATGGAATTTCGGCCATCATTATGGCATTAATCTCCATCAGGGTTAAATTACCTCGAGGTGAAATTTAGCAGAGATCAACCATTGATGCATACAGATTAAAGATGAACATTGAGGCATTTTGTCTAGGAAGGAGATGAATGGCGTTATTTTTGTTACTAGCGGTACCCGCACGGCTTTGCCCGCAGTAGAAAATTAAAAGGTCATTTGGTTCGCCGGTATATTTACAAATAATGAATGATGAATTTCTCGCCGATTTGCTGTGTTCATTTGCTCGCTCATGGCTGCATATGGTAGTTTGCTCGTCCACGTTATATTAATTTGCTTGCCCACGTTATTATTGATTAAAAAGTATTGCGCACTATAGAAAGATCCAAAATCTAGATCACCGCTTAAACCATTGTTGCGAGATTTTTCTAAAATCCTTTCTTAATGTAACTCTAAATACTGAAGAATTCTAACTAACTCTAAAAAAGTGAAACATGAAGTTGACAGTTCGGTAAGAGAAGTTTTATACATGTCACAAAAGTGACAGCGAGAACCGGTTAACCTTAGGACGCAAAGTCACTGGAAGGCTTCAGATACATATGTATATATATATATATATATAAAATTTCGGTTATAAAGTGACAAAATTTGGTGCAAACACAAACCAAAAAGAAACTGTAAGATATAATGCATGACACGTTATCCGAAGAGGATTATATGGCCCAACGTATTTGTATTAGTTTTTAACACTCAACTTAAAAAATAAAGGGGACTTTAAGTTTGACTTGTTTGTGTACCTCTGTGTCTGTTTAGGTCATCCTTGTTGTCCCAAACGGTCACAATTTCATGGACTTCGTCCTCTTTCAAAGCGTGGCATCGTTTGTGGATGACCCCTTTTATTGACATTAAAAGACCCAATTCGGATCTTTCATGGCCTGGCTATAATATGAGTTTCTTCTTGTTTACTTCCTTTTACAAAAAAGGAAGTATTGTATTCGCGAAAAAATTTTCACTCAAAAATCGGCCTTAATTTCCATTTTGCTCACCCCCGAATGAATGTTGAGTTTATTTTTCAACCCGACCCACACGTGGATATATGCCTAGGAACGTACAGACACCCGAAATATCCATTTTGACGACCCCCTAGTTAATTACAACGAGTTTTCTCGTGACGTCTGTATGTACGTATGTGCGTATGTGTGTATGTATGTCGCATAACTCAAGAACGGAATGTCCTAGAAAGTTGAAATTTGGTACGTTGACTCCTAGTGGGATCTAGTTGTGCACCTCCCCTTTTGGTTGTATTCGAGTGTTTCTAAAGGGGTCTTTTGCCCCTTTTTGGGGGGAAATCATTGTTAATTTCGATGTAAACTCAAGTGGTGTTATAATTTGGCGGACACTTGGCGATACATCGCCAGTCTTTTGGTCGCCAAGTTTTTTCGCCAACCAATTTTTTTAAATCTGGTTTCAATTTGTCCACTGTTAGTGATATATAGAGCGTAAACTACTGAATCACATTAAAACTGCCAATATTGAGAAAATGACATTAAATTGGAGAAAAAGGAAGTCATGTGATGCACACATCAGCTCGTTTTATTTTACAAAATAAGTTGGCTGCGCTCAAGTCCGAGGGCGTTAAAAACCAAAAGAATAGCCCAAGGGATCTTTTACATGCTGCATAATCATACCACATGGGTGCTGACGATTTTTTGTACCTCGAAAATCCGCCGACTACCAACGCGTAGAGGACCAATGTCTTACTATCAAGCCACCCAGACGCCTTATTATTATTATTTTAATTATTCTAATTATTATTGCAATTAATATTATTATTTTAATTATTGTTTTATTATTATTGGACCATTCCACGGAAAACGGTAATTTTGTCCCGCACGTGATGCTTCATATATTTTATTAAAAAAATAATAATTTAAAAGGATGATGAACATAATTTTGTTGCTTAAGAAATCACAACCGCATGTGTGACTTCTTAAGCAAAAACTTTCTTCAAAAATTATTTATTTTTAATGAAAAATAGGAACCGTCACGTGCGGGACAAAATGACCATTTTCAATGGAATGGGCGTATACATATTTTTTTTTCAATGGTTTAAATAATGATTTCTAAATTAATGAGATATGTTTCCTTTACGTTGGAATCATAGCTTTCAAAACCTACAACTTGTTTCGTCATTGCCGTATTAATAGAGCAAAAATATGAGCTTATTCATAAGCAAGTTACGAGAGTTTGACTTAGGATGTCCGCACGTGACGCATGTAAATAAATTTTATTTTAAATAACAAAATTGTTTAATAAAAATATAATTGTGTCCGGAGTATCTTTGCATCAAATGTAAAGATTAAAAAAATTGCTTACCCCAGTTTCATTAAAATATTAATAGATATGACGAAATGTTAATGAAATTTAAGCGTACTTTTGTCCCGCATGTGACGGTGGAATGGCCCTATTATTATTATTATTATTATTTTCATTATTTTTATTATTTTAATTATTATTCTGATTATTAATGCAATTATTATTATTTTAATTAATATTGTTATATTATTATAATTATTATTATTTTCTGTAATTATTATTACTTCTATTATTATTATTTTTCTATTTTAATTTTAAGGTTTATTATTTTTTTAATCCAAATATTAGTAAAATTATTAATATTCTTCAATTCTGAACTATTTTTGGAAGCGCGACCTATCCGTGCAGAAAGCGAAAAAATGATTCTAGCTCATAAAGTCTGCAAATCGCAAGAGTCAGCGACTCGATGAGAGCAAGAAAACCTAAGTCGAATCTTTGACCGTATGTGGGGGTCATGTCTCTTAAGTTTCCAAAATTTTAAAAGTATTTTTTTCTGAAAGAGCATGCTTAAAACATAGGATCTGACCATTTTTTAAATAATTTGTTTAAGTTTAAATTTTTAAAAAATTATCTAAATAGAAAGGGATCGTTTTACATAATAATTAGCAAGGATTGAGTAAGAAGTATTTTGAAGGCTTTTTTTTTTTTTTTTTTTTTTTTTTTTTTTTCTGTACAGTGAATTGAATTCCTTCCCTGGCCAAGAGAGTGACCCTGGAGCAAATTTTAAAATCTTGTATCTCGATTACGTAAATAATTAAATTAGAATAAAATTATTTTATACCTTTAAGTATGCATAATTTAATGGTTTCGTTTCCAAAATTTCAAAACATATATTTTTTCTGAAAGAGCATGCTTATACACATAATATCTGACCATTTTTGAAATAATTTGACAAACTTTAAAAATTTTTAAAAATTATTCTAATCGATGCGCTTTCATTGTTTACGCTTCTGCCAATGACATCACAAATAATGAAATGCCATTCACTGATGCCACTCACAGAGCAAAATATCTAATTCGCATCTTTACTCACGTGTATTGGCAACGATAGGGTTCATAGCAAGCGTACAGTGCAATATTTAATTCGCTTCTTAATTATCATAACGTGGAAATGCAGTAGAAAGATGCGCCAAAGAGCATCATTTGTGACGTCATCAAGACCACGCCTGGTTTGAAAAATCGGACATTTTAAAAAAATTAATTAAAAAAACTCTGTTGGAAAAATGAAAGTATTTTCTGGGTCCATGTTGTTTTTTTTTTTTTTTTTTTTTTTTTGCTCATTCTATCAATTTCAGTGACAAAAAGTACTACTTTTGACTGAAGGAAACAACCCCATTCTGCGTAATGTCCATCCGTATTTCACAATGACATCTCAAATTTTCCAATTGAAGTCGAATCATTAACAAATAATCTCTTCTTATTTTACTATTCAATCCACAGAAATCTCCGGACATCAAAGGTGAAGAATTGCAGAAGTGTACTGTGTCGTTAACCGGAAGATTTGTCAATGTCACATTAAGAGTACTCGTAGCAGTGATAAATGGTTTCTCAAGTTTTTCGTGAGGTGTCGCTTCAGCGTTCAGATCCTAATTGCTTAATTGTTTCTCGGATTTCCCGAAGTCACATCGGCAGCTGATAGATTGAATTAAACTGTTGGGTCTTCGTTGAATGAAACTTTTAGGAAGTGGAAAGTTTAAACTCAATAAGTGACTTTGTTTAAGTTGTAAGGTTAATATTAACCCGAAAAGCAGCAAGCGCATTCAATTTGGTCTTCTTTATCTTTACTAATAAATAAAGCCGAAAGTCTCTCGGTCCGGATATCTGGATTTCTGTCTGGATCTCTGTGACGCGCATAGCGCCTAGACCGTTCGGCCTATTTTCATGAAATTTGTCACAAAGTTAGTTTGTAGCATGGGGGTGTGCACCTCGAAGCGATTTTTCGAAAATTCGATTTTGTTCTTTTTATATTTCAATTTTAAGAACATTTTACCCAGTAAATTATCATAACGTGGAAGAGAAAATTACGAAATTATCATAACGTGGAACCGTGACATGAGCGAGCCATTTAAAATAGCAGATTAGCTAGAAATTCAACATCCATTATTTGTAAATATACAGGAGAACCAAATGACCTTTTAATTTTCTACTACGGGCAAAGCCGTGCGGGTACCACTAGTTTCAAATATAATCAGAACAAAAGCAAAACTATTTTCTTGCCAATAACCTTTACGATACATACTGACGACACTATGAAGTCCATTTTTCACTTGTTTCTAGCAATATTGGCGCAGATGGAAAACAAAAATCGCTTTATTATTATATTTATTACTGGTGGTATCCGCACGGCTTTGCCCGTAATAGAAAAATTAAAAGATCTTTTGGTTCGCCTGTATATTTACAAATAATGTATGGTAAATTTTCTCGCCAATTGGCTTGTACCCATGTTACGGTTCCACGTTATGATAATTTCGTATCTCGCCAATTGACTTGTGCCCATGTTACGGTTCCACGTTATGATAATTTCGTAATTTACTCCTCCATCTTATGATAATTTTGTTCTTAAAATTGGAATAGAAAAAGAACCCCATCAATTTTTTGAAAAATCGCTTCGCAGTTCACACCCCCATGCTACAAACTAACATTGTGCCAAATTTCATGAAAATCGGCCGAACGGTCTAGGCGCTATGCGCGTCACAGAGATCCAGACAGACAGAGAGACTTTCATCTTTATTATTAGTAAAGAAAGGTTTATTAAGTCATCACGAATTGCTTTTTTTCCCATACCTGACCAAAGGTGATGTTGCTCTTATTTTTTAGATTGCCATGACGACGGTTGTCTTTAATATTTAACCCGTTCGCACCCAGCGTCACGCGGACGCTACGCAACGATTCCTCTCCTATCAGCCCAGCGTCACTTATCCGCTACGCGCTCTGATCGACGCTGTAGTCCCAGTGTCACGTATATGCTTTCTCGAAATGGAACGATTGAATTGAATATTTAAATGATACTAGATGGCGCTAAATGGCTATAACTTTGATCATATTCGAGTCACATGGTATTTGACCTTCATGTACACGCTTTAGTTTCTTATTTGGGCCTCTCAATGGGATAGATTTTTTTTTATGTAAACAACAGTGAATCACTGCTCTGCGCATATGATTTATGAGGTCTCAATTGCTCTTGCTTATATCTTTGCTTCTCTTTTTTTTACGAGTAATTGAAAGAGATATACATCTAGCTGAATAAATTATGGGGGAGGGAAGGAAGGTTAAAATATTTTCGCGTATGTGTTCCAGACTTTTGGGATTCCCCGTTCAATGAGAGTACAGGAATGAGTTCAAGAGGCCTGAAGTTTATGATTATTTTTGAATCCTTTCTGATATTGTTCTTCTGTATTTATTCTTTTTCATTTGGGGATGGGAAACTGCAATAAAAATGATTAGCGAAGTGAGTGAAAGGGAATGTTTTCGAGTGAATTATGAAGCAGTTTTGAAACTTGTCGCGTGGGAAATATAACTAGTTTAAATTCGTTGACCTAAGTTGTTTTAATCAAAATTACATAAGGAACATATTTTTTTGCTACATTTCTTTTTCTTTGATTCCACACTCACGATGTCAAACTCTAACTTTGTTTTTGTGCACATATCATTTAATTTTGTGCACATGGTTTAAGTTTTAGTATTCTACTTATTTCGTTCCTTCTAATAATGTAATAGTCTTTATATTAGTAATTAGTAATCAGTAGTACATTGTTTAAACAAAATTAAAATTTCAAGCCATTATTTTGAGATGCTGATTTTATATGAATATTTTTGTTCAGTTAGGCTTAACTGCTGTAAATGCTCGGGCCGATGGCGGCGTTCCATTTCAGAACGTTCGGTCCCGTAGCTGCGCTTCGTTTTCCGAGCGCTGGTCCTCAAGGGGTTAAAAAAAAGAAAAAATTTCGTCGTCATAGTTCAAAATTGTCTGCGGTTTGATTTCAATCGTTTTTTTTTTTCCATGGCGTGTAATTCAAACAGACTTTAAAATAAAAAAAGTTTTTTTTGCGTAAAATCAAGATTTTTAATTTTGTCTTTTTTAACTATGTAGGTTTTTTTTTGGGGGGGGGGGACAAATACATAGATGAACTTAAACAGCAAAACTTTATATAAATACAAAATTTCCAGATTACTCATTCCCATCATTTTACATTACTAAGAAATAAAAATATATAACGTTTTACGACTTAAATAATCTTTATGATAAGTGTACTGGTGGATATCGGCCATAAAATCTTTATCACCCCCCGCATCCTTATCATTTTTTTAATGGATATAACTCGTATTTCCTATTCTAGAAAATCACCAGTCATGATATGAAAGGATATGAATTTCTGGACTATATCCATTCCATTCCATTTGTAGAAACACGAAACCCGACGAGTAGGGCCCTGTCTCAGTTCGTGATTTCGAAAATTATAATTTGAATTCGAGCCGTCAAAGTTCAAATGATTTTTGAGCAATCACGATTGCTTATTGCTTTCATTTGACTGTTTTGATGTGCTGTCATTTTATTTTCCCAACTGCACCTCTGCAGCACCGCCGTCGACCGGCTCCTCACGATGCTGCTCCTCTAGCGAAAGCAGTCTCCAGGTTGCGTCCATATCCTTTACTTACACGCATACATACACGCACGTTCACATACACACACAAACACATACACACACGAACACACACATACAGACAGACACCTACACATACACACACAACTACCCACACACTCATGCCTGCACACAGACACAAACACATATGCATACACACACACATTCTCCCCCACACACACAAACACTCATACACACAACTACCCACACACTCATACCTGCACGCAGACACAAATACACATGACCCCTACGCACAAATACACATACTCCCCACACTCACCTACACACACGCACACTCGTGATTGCGAAAAACATAATTTGAATTCCAGATGTCAAAATTCAAATTAATTTTTATTTTATTTTATTTATTTTTTTTTTCAAGTTTTTTAGCAGTTGTAGCCTGCAAGTTTTGTTTAGTTTTTGTACACTTGACAATGCTCTAGTTTTTGTTCTTACTTTTGTAAAAGACCAAAAATTTACTGCTTTAAAAATAATGGTTGAAACATTTATAAATGTCATAGGACATTTGACTGCAGAGCATTTTTTTTTTTTTTTTTGAAGCTAAAGCTCAATGATGTGATTTTTGCCTTTGTGTAAACTATGCTGAAAATATGGTTATTAAAAGTATATTTCCCTTGATTTAAGCAAGAATAGAAATCCAAAGAATATTTTTTAAATCAGGCATTTAAGGGTTGAGATGATTACAGAAAGTTATCCTTGTACTGATGTAAAAAAAAAACTATTTTTTCATTACTTTTTTTTTATTTTTGAAAAGCTGAACTTGATTTTCAAAACTTAGGACAGTTTTAGAAATGTGACAAAAAAGAGATGATATACAAAATCTTAACTGCCAAATCAGCCATAATTCAGACTTCACAAACAACATCCTTGATATTTTTTAGAAACATCGATCCTATTCAGACGATAAAACGTAAAAATATTTATAGACGCAGTATCTGTTCTTCAAAAAAGAAAATAAATAAAATCCACACTGAGAAAAATCTCTAATTGCTATAAAAAGTCACGGCAGTCACACCCAAACATCACGAACCTATCACAGCGGAATAATTCATAATAATTACATTGTAAATTAAAAACTTTATTATCCGAAAACGCAGATAATGTGAAATATATTTCGAATCTGACAACAGAGCACATTACAGAGAAATAATACTCAATTATTACAAGTCAACTGAGCTCAATTATCGGATCTGAATCAAAGTACTTCCTAGTAACGTGACCATGAAGGAAAAAAATGTTCTGCCTTTAATTGAACGATTACACTTGTTAGATTTTGTTCTTGGAACATAAAAAGATTCGTATACATATATCATTGTCTGATATTTATGATTCGGTTTTTACACATTATAACCAATTGATGATTTGAAGCAAATGAGGTGTAAGTATTGTGCATTTTGTTTTATCATGCGACATGATAAGAAGTAAAAAAAAACTTATTATTAGTGTGAAATTGATGAAAAATTATTTGTTATTGCTATGTAAAAAACATTTGCTTCGTGGGTAAGAAACGATGAATGTAGTGTTTATAAAGTCATGTACTGACGAAGGAAATTTATTTTCGAAAAACCACAGCACATTTATAAAGATAACTATTATTTTATTTTGATCCTAAGCTCAAGGAGACATTTTTCTCATTGTTAAAAATAAGCTAACGGGCTACAGGTGGCGGTATCATCTAAAACTGAAAATGGGGTCCATGAAAGAAAAAACTTCCAGGAGCGCAGTGGAGGAGAGGGGATTGAGAGTTAACCCCTCAGAACTTATGGTTTTGACGCATCTTGCCAATCTAATATATAACAATCTCCTGTCACGGTGTTAGTGTTTGAACTCCTTCGAAACCGTTAGACCGATTTTTATGATTTTTTTATGTGCAAGGTAGATCAGGGTGCCCCTATCCAGATTTTTTTTTTTTTTTTTAAATCATTGTAAAAAACATTGTTGAAATTCATTGTAAAATCCATTGTTGAAAATCGTTGAAAAAACCATTGTTGAAAATCCTTGTAAAAACTGTTGTTGAAAACCCTTGTGAAAGCCTCGCTTAAATTAATTACAAATATTTCATTTGTAGACAAACAGAAGATGGCAACAGTAAAATTTTAAATCACGGTTAAAATACAAAATTATTTGAACCAAGTTCTTTTTTAAGCCTAGCTTTTCGAATGTAGTAAAAATGTAATAGTCTTTTTTTGTACAAAGAGTCAAAAACTCATTAGAAGAATCTATATTTCATTATACGATGTATTGTTTTTTTTCTGAACATAAAACAATTCCATTTTAGTCTGAAATATTAAACCTGATACTTATATTTTTCGCTTACATTATGCTTTAATTTTCTTACCGGAGCCAAAGCTTTAAAAACAAAAACAAAAACCTTACAATTAAGAATAAATTTAGCTCCATTTTTCATCAAGTTTTCGTAACAGCAAGGAGCGTTTCCATCTCATTTATTCTATTCCCTCATATTTGATATTCATTGTTATTAAGTGTTCATGTAATGCATGATATTTCTCTAATTTTTTGATGCAGATTGCCGGGAAATTGGCCCGAACACTCATTTTCCTGGTAACCAGTCGAACGCTCTGCCGATCGAGCTATTCAGCTCTGTCGGTCACAGTGCAAGTCAAAGTTATAAATTTAACCGAAAACCTCATTCTGGTTCTTTAAAACAGGTTTTTTATGACAAAAAAATTTTTAGACCGTGGGTCTATTTTTCGTCAGTAGCCTGCACGATAAGCTTTAAAATAACGTGTAAATCAAAGAAATCGATCAAGAAGTGAGGAAGATCTCGTGTAGAAATAAAAAACAGGTTTCAGAAATAATATATGAGGATTGATTTTTAATAATATAAGGCTTTTAAAAGGATTTTCAATTTTCACTCCTGATTCTGCAGTTGCGACTCAGTCGAGGGCTTTTAAAATTTTTAATTTTATCGTTGCTTGTTTCACATAAAGTTTAACTTTTAATAGATGAAACAAAATGAGTTATTCGTTATGTTAATGAAATGCATTGTATTGAAAAAATGCATTTCATCGTCTACAGCACTCCATTCCTCATTTTGTCAAAGATTTCATCACCACAAACTTACAGTACTTTCGTTATTTTTTAATTAACAACCAAAATATTCGCTAGAAAATATTTTTATGGCAGAAAAACGTTTGCCGGGTCAACTAGTTTTAATATTAAAGTTTGTATCCGTATACCTATATAAAGACTGCTATGCCCAAACTATCTCCAGCCCCACCCCACACAAGGTATATTGTGACTGAGTTAGTGTTCGACACAAAGTTTAAACTCCTGTAAATCTTACTACTATTATATATGCGAAAGTTTGTCTGTATGGATGTATGGATGTTTGTTACTCTTTCACGCAAAAACTACTGAACGGGTTTTGATGAAACTTGACAATAATATAGCTTATACATCAGAATAACACATTGGGTAGTTTTCGTCCCGTTATGGGGAGCAAAACCCCCTTAGGGGGCAATAAAACACAATTTTCGTATAAATTCTCTAATATGGGGATGAAAAAATACTTGCACATATTTACATTATATGTCCGTCGAAAGCTCTGATTTTTCTGCTGAAGATGACACCTGTTCGAAATTTCTAAGTAGAATAAAAAAACGAGTTATGAGCTTTTTAGTTCCATGTTCGAAGGCTTTCCTCAACTCCAATACAGTATTTAGTGTATCATTTCAACTCCCTGTCGATAGCGACAATTGTTGTATTGTTGACTATCTTTGCTTTTCGTGATTGTTCAAGGCTTTTCTCAAGTCAAATCTTGATGTAAGGTTTTTGCACAAGATTAATCGATCAGCAGGAATCTAGCCAAACGTTTTTTGTGGAATCATTTCAATAGCTAAGGCATTTGGCAATTTTTTCAACTGTCGCTGTTTGTGAAACTAAAGAGCACGCAATACTGTTTCTCGGTTTTCACCATGTGCAAAAATTCCGCCAAATTAATTTTGGTAAAAAGATCATTAAGTACTATGAGGTATTGAAGTTAAAATTAATCCGCCAGATTAGTGAAACAACTCTTAAATAACACTAAAACTACTATTAAAATGTAAACGAATCCACCAAATTCATTTTTATCTCCAGTCTCACCAGGCGACTACGATAGTGCATTGGCGAATTAGTTTTATGAAGCTTTTCATTTTCTTTTTTGTGTGTGTATTTTTAAGGGTTAATGATGCTAATTAGGATTTTGTGTAATTAATGTCCCTATTTTAATGGCGACAATAGAGACTATTGTTCTTTCTTTCTTTCTTTCATTTTTGTTTTGGTTTTTTATTTGTTTTTTATCCTATCAGACCTGTACTGATGACGATTTTTGGAAATAATCATGACTGAGATCATCAGGGGGAAATGTTATTTGAAAACGCTGATAGAGACCATTGTAATAGAGAATTTTGGGAATTTTTCTCTTTGAGAAATGAGAAGTTTTTTGTACTATTGTTCTCATTTAAATGGGATCTTTAAAAAGCTGTTGTCCTTACTCTGATTTTAATGGTATTTTCACTCTGAACTTTTTGGTATTGTAATCAGGACCGTTTACGTTATTTAGAAACTGTGGATTTCTTTCTGATGGGGATTTTAAAGGTTTGATGTTCTGACTCTAAAGGGACATTATTAGAATCAGGATTTTTAGTGATTGTTGACCCTATTTTGGGACGATATCTCCGGTAAGAAGCTATACATTATACAATAATTTAGATAGCCGGTGTAGCGCTTGATATTATTTGACGAAGATTGGGATTATAAGGGAACTGTTTCACTTTATTTAAGGATAGTTGACCTCACTCGAATTGGATTTTTTGAGAATTACCCAAACTAACTTCTTTAGAACTCCTGAACGTTTTTGTGATTTTGTGTGATTTTTTGAGTGTCTTCCCAGTTTCGTCGACATTTCATTTCCCCCCCCCCCAACTGCCCCTGATTTTCAGTTTTAATCATACCTTTTGCTACATTTAAAGGGGCAGACAATTTGAAATGTCAGCGAAACTGGAGACAAACTTTTCTTTTTTTGGTAACTATTTGATCTTCGCCTGTGTTGACCGTTAACTTGAATCGATTGAAAAAAAACTACATCAACGTGAGCGAAGCCGCGGGTAAATGCTAGTCTTTTCATATTTATGAAAGTTTGTGAGCGTAGAAGTGTGTTAAAGTTGTGAGAAAAACGTTTTGAAATAATGATTTAGATAAAAATATAAAAATCTTATATAATTAAAAACTGAGAGTATGTATCTATCTCCAAGTTTCTTCTCCCAAACGACAGTAAACTGACCATCGAACCAGGTATAGAGGGATTCGTCATCTTCCCGTTTTTATATTTGGCTATTTAACATATTCCTCTGATAATAATTAACGGAGATATCATTTAAAAACTTAATTAGGACACTTAGATTTCGACATAAAATCCCTATTTTTCGAAGGCTTTCCTCCATTCAAATTATTATTCAGTGCTTCATCTCAACTTTCAGCAACAATGCTTTTATTTAAATTTATAGCGTAAAGAAAATACTCGACGTTAAATCCCGGTTATCACAAATTTGCCATTTCAACTGCGCTTGCGCGCGGACTTAGCTGATTTCGAAACACTTGCTCAAACTAATGAAAAACATTTAAATTTGTTAATATGAGATAAGAACAGATAAAAATTAGAAATTACAAAGCTGTCTTTGATTTAGTTTTTACGCCTCGGTAAAGATTCAGTTTTGAGTCTTAATTATTAATGGATTCGGAGTCAGATTTTTCTATCAAACAAAGGCCCTTTTCAGGGCCAAATTTTTAACCTCAGAAGAGCGTACTCGATCTGCAGCATCACTTCCAATACAAAGCGGAACCCTCAACCTAAATACAAATGTATAATACTAAGCTGTTTACGCCTAACGTAAAATATCCGCAAAAGACGGATATTTGTAATATTCCGATCATTTTTGAAGTACATAAAGTGTTTTACGTTTACGTTAAATAAATATTTCCAAACCAATAAATATTGAAGTGTAATTTTTCTCTTTTCTTTATAAAGATTATCAGTTATTCATATCCGTAGTTTCATATAATGTATCCCAAAATCGCTGTGAAAATACTCTAATCGCATTCATTAATTTGTTGGGACTCTAGCACAACCTAAATATAAACAAGCAACACGAAATCTTAAAACAGAAAGCCCAAAAAGCCAAGTCCGTGCGCAAGCGCAGTTGAAATGGCAAATTTGTGATAACCGGGATTTAACGTCGAGTAAAGAAAATCATTGAGACGAAAGATCTGAGTTGACGTTTTTTTGTCTCGAATATGAGCAAATAAAATTCTGGGTTTTATTTTAAAGACTTCTCCTGTAATCGGAGGATTTAAAATGTTTACTTTTTGGTTATTTTTCCGAAATCTGCCGCAAAATTTCACTGATTTTTTTGTTCAAACCTTATTGTTGAACACGCGTCACTTGACATAACTTTTATTTTCGAGATGGACCGTGCAAAGTTGGGCGACTAAAATTTGTTGTAGTTTTTGTTAGCCCAAATACTTTTGTATTAACGTTAAAACTTTCAACTGTTTCAATGGAAATACTTTCTGAGTTTTATAATTGCTAAAATAGGGATATTATTATTGCGTAAATCACTTTCTTTCAGAGACGCCATTTACAAATCCGGTGTTGTTTCTGATAAAGCAAAGGTTGTACGCATCACCAAATGGCTGATACTTTCATATCAGCACCCAGTTCAGTAACTTCTACGAAACCATTTTTCAAAACCCGTGTAAATCGGAATGCTTTTTCTATCGATTGTTCATTATGTTCATTAATAAACATGAAAATCCGGGAGTGACCGACAGTGAGCTCTAAACCCTTCGAAAAGTTCTACGATATTAATCTATTGTGTTTCTATTTATCGATTATATTGAACTCACTCCACGTCTAAACAAAGCAAGTGATTACGCTTGTCATTGTAATCGAATTAAATATCGATATAACAGCACAAAATTAACTTCCGGTATATACATCCCGCCAATTGGTTTTCATTCAATCATATATAATCCAGCGATTAACCTCTCAAAGTTAATTATTATTCTCTAAGACGGGAAAAATTCTTAATTTATTCAAGGATAAGCGCGCTCTTGCTTAGAATTGAGTCTTAGGGAATAAAAATCGAATGAATAAGAATACCAAATCCAGTGCTTTGAGCACTAAAGATTTCATCTCTCTGACTGCTTTCAAGGCTCTAGCTAGAACCGATACATTAATTTCGCAAATGAAAATATTTTATTGAAATTCCATATTTGAAATCTCTTTCTTGCACGTTTAAACAAACAAATTCGTGGGGTTAAGCGATATTGAGTCGTCGGAAGACATAATTTGAATTACTACCATTGGCATTTTTGCTGCAAAATGCGATAAATAACGCGTGTTAATCTTTTCCAATTCCAATGGAAAACTGTTTTACAGATGTTTAAACCGTCTGATATTTGTGTGCCAATCCAAATCACGACTCGGTTTGTTGAATTTGTTTTCAATATGTTTAAAGAAAAAAGAAGATTTTCAGTTCTATTTCCTAAACTTGGGAGGTTTAATGCGATTAAATAAACAAATAGACTCTTCATAGATATGGATATTTGAAATATTTCAAGGAACAAGGAAATAAGAGGTTGGGGGTAGGAGTAGCTGTAAAGACGATTCATAGCAAAAGTTTTCGTCTCTAATAATGTTTTCAACAGATTTATTGAACGATGTTAGAGATTTGTCGGTTTAACCTGCATGCGGTATAAAGGAGTAAATACAGGGTTTTCTAGAAATGACTGATACTTTTGAAAAATCAGTAAAAACTAAACGGGCAGCAATCGAAATATACCGTTTGTTGCATTATGCTTGCGACAACAGTTAATTTTCAGACAGACAAACTTTCAAATTTAATTACAATGTTCCTCGACAGATGGCGCTGCAGGTATTTAGAGGCGGCTGCAGTTGCGTCTGTCTGAAAAATTGCTGCTTTTCCCAGCATATTGCAAATAAACAGCGTATTTCTGTCGCTGCCCGTTTAGTTTTTATTGATTTTTCAAACATACCGGTCATTCACATGGCGATCTTACAGAATGCGTTTTCCTTTATACTTTTTAAAAATACCAGCAGCGCCATCTGTTGAGGAACATTGTAACTAATTTCAAAAGTTTGTCTGTCTAAAAATTTACTGTTGTCCCAAGCAAATGCAACAAACGGTATACTTCTATCGTTTAGTTAGAAGTTATATGTTTAGTTTTTATTGATATTTCAAATGTATCAATCATTTTTGGAACACCCTGTATATTTAAATTACTTTTCATGAGTCAAATATCGGAAATTGTTTAAATATACTTATCTGACTCTTGAAATTGGATGTTTTCTGCTTATAAAACTGATTGAGATATTCATTGGCTTTCCTTTCTACGGCCATTATTATTTCCCGTAGAAAAAAATATTTATAAACGCAGAATCTTTAAGAATAATTTATTTAACTTATATAAGGTTGATTTTTTGCTTTTAAAATTTTCCTATTTTCAAGTCAGGTTTGTGATTGAAATACAGTGAATCCCCAATTTTACAACTTCTGTTGGAGCAGTGATAAATTTCGCACCAGGCGGGAAAACGCAAAATCGGGGTTGGGAATAAAATCCAAAGGCATCGTTTAAATTTAATATTTTTCCAATGGACGATATTTAGTCTTCTAGTTTTCTGTTTTTAGATACATCTTCATTACACTAACGTTTGTACGTTATATGCTTACTTTTTTTTTTTTTTTTTTTTTGAAAACTTGCTTCTCGGTTTGCAAACACAAATAAAATTTTGTTTTAAAGTTTGATGATAAAAACAATAAAATGGAGCAGAAACAATAGCAGAACGGCTTTAAGCAGCCAAAAGACAAACTTGTTTTGAAAATAAAGACTTAGAAGAAAGCTTACGTTAGTGTTGTAGGGGAAACTTAATTTGATATCTTTTTGAACAATGCATTTAGTGAACTTTCTAAAAAGTGTGACGAAAAATACGGAATATTTTAACATTACTGGTATGGTAACGGCAGCAGTAACATTCAAGGGTCCGGTTTCAGACAATCGTAAGTTTGGATTTAAATAATAATAATTTTATTAACACAGTAACATCGGTTAAGCCGATGTTACTGTGGCCCATGCGCAACCATCTAGTGTTCATCAGAGTGAATTTTATGAGCCAGTTGGTATTTAGACAGTGGTGGAAGCTGTGAATAGCCACCACGAGCAAGGGCGCCCACATGCAAAATTTCAAGGGGGGGGGGGGGGGAGCTTAAAAAATTTCCCCATGGTTTACCAGAATATTTTCCCCATGGAAACCGATTTCAATACAGATTAGTGATATTAAAATTTGATATTTTTAATAACTTATTCATTGATGGCTGGAAAAGAAATTTTTATAAAATTTTGCAAAGAAAAAGGTACTGAAAGCAGGGAAGTTCTAATTTCTAAGGGGGGGGGGGCTTGAACCCCTCTTTCCCCCCCATATGGGTGCCCTTGACCACGAAGTCTGCCGGGGTTTCATGTGCATTTGAATTTAATAAGGTTTTAGAGCTAAAAATAAAGCACTTTTGCACATTTCGAAGATAAAAGGGCAATTCTGTCCAAAAATCATTCTTTCCTCATCCTATCTGTTACTGGGTTTCGACAGATTTTTCGGTGTCTTACTGGGGGTTGGAGCTTTTTTGGAAATTGAATAATTAAAAATAGAATTAACTCATTCAGAAAATCTAGAAGCAACCAAACGTTAGATAAGATGTAGTTGCATGAGAGATAAATAGTTTTTAAAGTCTAAATACATTAAAAGGTTCAGAGAATTAAGTTAACCTGAGAGTGATGACATAAGCATGTCTGTTGTTGGTGCTGTTACCCTATAGCAATTTTCGTGGACCAACAGAAAATGACGTCGGAAACGGGATAACGCATGAAACGGAAAATGTAAAATCGGGGTTCCACTGCATTAACTTCTGTCAGTACCAACAACGTAAAAATAAAGCAGCCATATTGCACCGCTCAAATCATACTGATAGGGGTGCCCACAGAAAATTATGGCGCAAGAGGGGCCATCTAAATTTTTGGGGGAGATATTTAAATTTATTTTATTTATTTACTTAAATTTATTTGTTGATTTATTTTTAATTTAAATTGTTTATTTTATTTTATTTTATTTACATTTTATTTCATTTATTTATTTAGTTTGTGTGTGTGTATGTCATTGCCGTAGTATAGCGCTTTTCGAATAAAATAATAATAATAACAATAATAATAACTAAAAATAAATAAATAAGTAAAATTATTTTAAAAAAATTTCAAAAATAAATTAAAGAGAGTCAAAAATAAAAAAAAAAACGGGAAAGGAGTAGAGATATTTTTTGGGGTGGGGGGCATTTGCGCCATTGAGTTTGGGGGGAGGCATCCCTGACACTGATCGACAAAAGAAATATGCGCTTCTGTTGGGAAACTTAATGATGAAATATGATGAGACTTCAGAGTCACGGTGGACAGTAGAGAGAAAAAAGAAAAGTAATAAGTTTGAGGGATAAAAATAAGCTACTGTTTTCGTAAAAATGTCATTATTTAAAGAAAAAATAATCGAACAGTTTAAGTATTTGCAACGCATTTAAATAAAATGCATTACGACATAAGAAGTGACATGGCGTGTGGAATCGAATAAGCTGGAGTTCAGATTAGAAGTGTGTCGTGTCACAAAATGTCACTCATTGAATATTTGCAGCTGAAACAAGCAAAACTTATCACATTTTTTCTCTTGAAATTCACATATCACTTGTACTAATCTGTGCAGTAGTTTCGAAGTTATGATTTCTTGAAACAGGGTCCTTCATTTGGGCTCAGCCTGATAAACACTATTGTTTATACCCAAAACCCTTTTTGTGTGATCTTTTTATTACTTCCTTTTACAAAAAAAGGAAGTATTGTATTCGCGAAAAAATTTTCACCCAAAAATCGGCTTTAATTTCCATTTTGCTCACCCCCGAATGAATGTTGAGGTTTTTTTTTTAACCCTACCACGCGTGGATATGTGCCTAGGAACGTACAGACACCCAAATATCCATTTTGACGATCCCCGAGTTAATTACAACGAGTTTGCTCGTGACGTCTGTATGTAATATGTGTGTATGTATGTCGCATAACTCAAGAGCGGAATGTCCTAGAAAGTTTAAACTTGGTACGTAGACTCCTAGTGGGGTCTAGTTGTGCACCTTCCTTTTTGGTTGCATTCGGATGCTCCATAGAGGGTCTTTTGTCCCTTTTTGGGGGAAATCATTATTAATTTCGATGTAAACTCAAGTGGTGTTATAACTTGGCAGACACTTGGCGATATACCGCAAGCCTTTTGGTCGCCAAGTTTTGTCGCCAACTTGGCGACAAATTTGGCGTCTATTTTTTAATTTAATTTATTTTTTTTTTAAATCTGGTTTCAGTTTGGCCACTGTTGGTGATATTTAGAGAGTAAACTATTGAATCACATAAAACTGCCAATAATGAGAAAATGACATTGAATTGGAGTAAAAGGAAGTCATGTGATGCACACATTAGCTCGTTATTTATTTATTTATTTATTTTGTGCTTTTTTTTTTTTTGTGCGGTGTATGAAAATTTCAATCAGATTGGGACTCAATTGACGATAGTATTAAAAAATGGACGAAGTTATTTATAAAACGAACGCACTTTTTAATGCGATTTTTTTATGCGGTCCCTGTCCACCGCACAAAAAGAGGTTTGGGTGTATTTAAAGTTGAAACTAAACGATATCATTTATAAGCGATTCAATTTATTTGATTGATTTAGCATCAAATTGTTTTTTAAGTTCTATCTCATGATATCATCTTCTCTTCAAACACCATTACTACTCTCATTTGACTAATGAAATATTATTTTTTAATTTTACTCCGAGATGCTCTCTCCCAGTAAGCAACACATACATCATTTCAAAAGAGTGGGGATTCTAATAATAAAAGCAATTAATTCTGAACCAAAGAAGCAATTAACATAAAACAAAGCGCGTTCTAAGAACGTATTGCAAGGGCTCTTTGATGGGGAGTGGTGGGGCGGAATTTTAAAGAAGGGCTTTAATCCATACGGAATAACAAATGAGAAAACCCCAATTACTCTTTTCTCAGCTTGGGTTTCGAAATTCAACGGCGGGGTTTAGTTGTTTGGCGAATATTGGGTTGTGTTCTTTTTATTTTTCGACTTGACGGATTTAAAATCAGATGAACTGTGGGGTTAATAAGAAAGATTCTAATTGCGTGGGGTCAACCAAATACCCAGGATATTTTTTTTTATTATTATGATCAATATTACTCTGTTGTTGAGAAATCGTGAATTGCGTATTAAACCTACTTGATCGAAGTTGATGTTGCTCTGATTTTTCAGGTTACCATGGCGACAAGAATAAATTTAGCTCGTTGTTTTGATATTTATTAAGAGGGAAAATGACCGTTGTCATGGTTACAAATCGTTTGCGTTCATTGAAGGCTTAACTTAAACAGATTTTGCTTTAAAAATTTGTTTTAGAAAAGGAGGAGGTGTTGCAACATTACGTTTTTTTTCGGGAAAAACATCAACATAGATGAACTTATTTGAATCCAAGACGTCAAAATTCAAAGGAATGCCCTTTTATTGTATTTCCATCTGATCAATTTTAGATCAAAAAAGCTGTCGGAAAAAAGAAATATTCCATTTCCCTGCGTACAACCAACGCTCAAGATCAATTTTCCCCCTTATCAGGATTCATTATTATAGTACGGTTCATTTTTATCACCATTTGAACGTTTGGAAATTAGAAAAACTAAGGACCTTTTCTGTAATGTGTTAACAAAGAAAAATTCCAACTTCGTGGGTGCAACCAAAGCCTTTAGGATTCAAATTTTTCCCTTATCAGGATTCAATACTATTATGCTGTCCATTTTATTTTTCCAATTCACGTATTTAAAATCAGAAAAGCTGTAGGATTCATTGAGAGAGTGTTGGAGTAGGAGAGGAGATATGCTTAGCATGCAATAATTGATGAAGTGGGAAAAAAAGAAAAAAAAAGGACGTCGTCAGGGCCACACATAACGAAAATTGAATAGTGAAAATGCAGAAAAACTGGATTTGATCCAGTGAAGAAGATGGGATCCGGGGATGGAAGGAATGTCCAGGAATGAGGCAAAAAGCGGGGAAGATTCCGATTTCATGAGACTACCACAGACTCAGAATCAACTACAGTAAACTTCCAATTATCCACGGAATAGGGTGGCACGATTACCGCGGATAAGCGAAAACCGCGGATAATCCGAATAATAGGTTAAAAAAAAAACAATATTTAGTGTATGCAATAGATAAAAAATATTAATGACACTCACACATTCAATTTAAATTATAATTTTAAACATTGCTACATTGCATCTACTGACATTGAATTTTTAAAAATATATGTAAAATCTAAAAGCAAATAACAACACACTGAAAAGTTTCAAAAAAAATTTTTTTTTGAAAGGAACCGCGGATAATCCAAGCCATAGATAATCCGACCGCCGATAATCGGGAGTTTGATGTATTTTCCCTTATTGCATCGCATTCTTTTATCCATAAAATCAGAAGAAGTTTGTATTAATTATCTCCACAATTATAACAGCTGTAATAAAAATAAAACATTTTTAAAGGTAATTTATGCTCTTTAATTTATTAATGCATGATGTTATTAACAAGTAAAAGGTTTTTGAGATTGAAACGAAAACTGAAAAAACGCACCTAGAGTTTGCGGCGTGAGTTCTCCGTGTGTCCTGCCCTACTTTGATCGATAACACGGCAAAAAACAAACAGGGTGCTCCGGTTTTACCTGCAAGACTTTATTTTTGCAACCGTTAGGCCTAGATGTATACTTCTAACAGCAATAATGTTCAAAGTCAGATGCAGGGTTAAGATATTGAAATTTTGAATCAAAAATAAAAATGAGTCAAAAAATACAAAATTTAACTTTTTATACGGGCCCCAGGACCCCAGCCTAATATTTGGAGAAATAATCTCCCTTGAAAACTCCATGACACAAAAAGCTTGACATTTGTGCGACCAAAACTCAGGGATATATTCGAGTTAAAAGTTTTAAGGGACCATACAAAAGATGAGATTGGAACTTATCTCCCTTTCAGAGGAATGTCAGGCTGTCGAAGTAAATAAAATAAGTATTTATATTTTTCATTGCTATTCCAAAATAAATGCAAATGTTATGCCATGATACGCAAAAGCATACTAAAAAACCTCTAATAGTTTAAAAAACCACCCTCTATTCACACCTATAATTTTAAACCCTTGTTAACCGCTATATCTTCCCTCAAAAGATGTAATTGACGGCGAGTGTAAAATGGTTTAAGTCACAAAACGCTGCGTTTCATATCTCGGTGATTATTGGTCGTACTAATGTCATTTTTTTTTCTGTTGGAATTTTTTTTCAATTGAGAAAATTTCCCTAAATATATGCAAGGGGGACCTGGGGCCCGTATAAAAAGTTACATTTTTTATTTTGTGACTCATTTTTATTTCTGCTTCAAACTTTCAGTATCTTAACTCTGCATCTGATTTTGAACATTTTTGCAATCGGAAGTATGGATATAGGACTAACAGTTGCGAAAATAAAGGTCTTACAGGTTAAAACGAAACACCCTGTATAGCATCTAATTATAATTACGCATAAAAGTTGTTTTGTTTGAAAAGAGATTGAGGCAGACGTTTTTAAAGGGACATTGAACTAAAACAGTGTTTTTCAACCTGTGGGTCGCGACCCCCCCAGGGGGTCGCGAAGCCTTTGTAGGGGGGTCGCGAGAACTCAGTAAAAAATCAATAAATTTTAAAAAGGTAGATATATTAAGAAAAAAGTCGCGAGAACTCAGTAAAAAATCAATAAATTTTAAAAAGGTAGATATATTAAGAAAAAAGTTTACAAAATGATACTTGTTATGTTATTTATACACATTACACATTAACATACTACACATATCACACATTACCAAAAAATAAAATCTTCGAGTACTCGTTCATTTTAATGTGAATGTTGCGCTTGATTTTGTTCAATCAATTTCTCCCATCGTGGATCCGTTTTTGCAACATTAAGTATTAAATCGTTTTCCAAATTTAAGCGATTCCTTAGTTTACTTTTTATTTGGGCCATTGATGAAAATGTCAACTCGCACAAGTACGAGGTAGCAAATGGAATCAAACACTTCAAAGCCTCGTTTGTTAATTCTGGGTATTCTGTTTTTCTTTTTAACCAAAAGGTATCCAAATTTTCAGACTTGAATTCCAATTGTAACATCCCATCGGCAGATAATTCTAGCAGATTCTCTTTGAGCTTAGTTGCTAAATTCGCCTCATTTATAGCTGCATTTAAAAACGGATTTAAGATCCATCTTTGCCCAGTGCTATCCGATATCTCTTGCACTGAGAAGTAATGACATAATTCTTTCTTCAAATTATCTAACACCATTTTCATACCAGATATATATGAATTGATGTTTATCTCGCTTCCGACTTCTTCAATGAAAGACTGTGTCGACGAAAATGAATCAAAGTTGTTTTGATTTATAGATGATGACCAGAATTCAATTTTTTTGATAAAGGCATGGAGTTTGTCTTTTGCTGTAATGACATTTTCATCCCGCCCTTGAAGACTTTTATTCAAGTTATTTAAATGCTCAAATAAGTCCGAAAGAAAAGCCAGTTTCAAAAGGAATTCCGGGTCAGAAATGAATTCAGAGTAATGTGACTTGGCTTGCTGTAAATATACTAATAGTTCAGCGCGAAGTTCCATAACTCTGGTCAGTACTTTGCCTTTCGATAACCACCTAACCTCTGTATGGTAAAGCAAATTTCGGTGGAGAGCCCCCATATCATCACAAATGAGTCGAAACAATCGAGTCTGCAACGCTTTTCCTTTAATAGAATTTACAATACTAATAATAATATGTAGAACTTGACTGTATTCTTGTGGCAAGGTTTTGGCTGCAAGAGCTTGGCGATGGAGAAAGCAGTGCATCCAACAAGCGTTTGGCATCTGTTCTTTCAGTCTAGCAATAAATCCACTCTTCGCACCAGTCATGGCTTTTGCTCCGTCACTACAAATAGCAATGCATTTTTGTGCCCAATCGATATTCATATCTTGCGTAGCTTCAATGAATATGTCATGCAAGCATTGACCTGTAGTATTTGTGGGAAGTGTCTTGCAAAATAGTATTTCTTCAATTAATTTTTCATTGGATTCAAAACGCACAAAGCTACAAACTGCGCACAACCCGCAATATCCGTTGATTCATCAAATTGCAAGGACACAAAAGAACTTTTCTTTATTTTTTCTATGACTTGATCACGAACATCAGTCGCCATATTGCTTATCCGGCGTTGAATAGTATTGTCAGAGAGAGGTATACTTTTGAGCTTTTCGATCTCTTGCTTGCCAAACATAATCTCTGCTATATCTAAAGCCGCTGGTAAAATCAAATTTTCGGCGATAGTGTGAGGTTTTCCTGCTTTAGCCACACGAAAAGCTACTCGATAACTAGCAAGCAACGCTTTCTCATTTAGGTTGGACATTTGTCCTATAGCAGTTTTTTGATGTTCAAGAGCTTTTAATTTTCGCTCAAAAAATTCCACGGGTTTATTTTTTTCATTAGGATGTTTTGTGTTTAGGTGGCGTACCAACTTCGATGGCTTCATGCTTTCTCTTGACAAAATTTCAAAGCAAATTACGCACTGCGGTTTATTTTCAATCACAGTAAACCCAAATTTCAAATAATTCTCGTCATAAAGACGTTTTTTCTTTATTCCACTACTCCCGCTAGACGTTGATAGTTCTGATGATCTTTTCAGAAATTTATCCATTTTCAATGAAAACAAACAACACAAATAAATACGTAAAACAAGTGTTTGATATCTTACACACAGTCCGTATAACACCGTAGTTTCACTTCCGAATCGTTTTCACGTATCGCGGTCTTGCTTCCGATTTCACTTGCTTTGCGCTCATGCACTCAACTGCAACTGCCGTAGCCGACCGCCCCTTTTATAGGCCTGCGCATTCTAGCGAGAATCATCTCGAAGCGTAACGAAACGTCTCGAAACCTGTGGACCTTTCGCGCGGGGGACTACCAGTGCCATCTGTCGGTAGCACTCGGAACCTGTACTATTTTACGTACTTAATTATATATTTATATTCGAATCCTAATAACGCAAACGCCTAAAACTTTTGTATGGATTAAATATTTTTAACATACATAAAATAAAAAAGGTCGGGGGGGGGGGTCGCGAAATATTTTTTGATACTAGGGGGGTCGTGTCATGAAAAAGGTTGAAAAACACTGTCCTAAACAGTACAGACTAGGGTGCGCAGAAAAAACTTTTTATTGGAAATCCGCCACGTTCAAATTGTATAGAAAGGGGTGCGATGTCGATGTTTTTGGAACATCGATATTTTGGGTTCGATGTCGATGTTTCTGGAAACATCGATGTTTTACTCTCGATGTTTTTGGAACATCGATATTTTGGGTTCGATGTTGATGTTTCTGGAAACATCGATGTCTTACTCTCGATGTTTTTGGAACATCGATGTTTTGGGTTCGATGTCGATGTTTATGGAAACATCGATGTTTTATTCTCGATGTTTTTGGAACATCGATATTTTGGGTTCGATGTCGATGTTTCTGGAAACATCGAGGTTTTAGGAACATCGATGTTTTGGGTTCGATGTTGATGTTTTTGTATTTTATATGAAAATTAATAAAATTTGCCCCAATTTTCTAGCTATAATTAAGTTTCTTATGGAACTGCTTAAAAAAATTTAGCACACATTTTTATAAGATCAATTTTTCTGTGCAGAGGATGATTTTTGGAACGATCACTACAAGACGTCAAGAGATAACTGAGAAAGAGGTCAAAGCTATTGGAAGAACTCTAAACAGGTAATCTGGTGCCAGAATTTGCAGTCTGTTTCAAGGCTCCAGTTCTTAAACAAACAAAGAAAGAATCCTAGACTTTACTACGATGAAAAGTATAACTTTAGAAATTCATAACTGGTAATAGTTGCGTTAAAATACATAACAGTGACGGCAACTTCTGTCCCATCGGAAAGTTTCTTTTTGCAAAAAAGGAAGTTTTGTATTCGCGAAAAATATTTCACTCAAAAATCGGCCTTAATTTTCATTTTTCTCACCCCCGAATAAATGTTGAGTTTTTTTTTCGACCCGACCACACTTGGATATATGCCTAGGAACGTACAGACACCAGAAATATCCATTTTGACGACCCCCGAGTTAATTACAACGAGTTTTCTCGTGACGTCCGTATGTATGTGTGTATGTGTGTGTGTATGTATCTCGCATAACTCAAAAACGGTATGTTTTAGAAAGTTGAAATTTGGTGCGTAGACTCCTAGTGTAGCCTAGTTGTGCACCTTTTCTTTTGGTTGCATTCGGATGTTCCTTAGGGGGTCTTTTGCCATTTTTTAGGGAGAAATCATTGTTAAATTCGATGTAAACTCAAGTGGTGTTATAATTTGTGGGACACTTGGCGATATATCGCCAGTCTTTTGGTCGCCAAATTTTTTTGTCCACTTGGCGATAAATTTGGCGATTTTTTTTTATATTTTAAATTTGGTTTCAATTAGGCCATTGTTGGTGATATTGAGAGAGTAAACAATTGAATCACATTAAAATTGCCAATAATGGGGAAATGACATTAAATTGGAGTAAAAGGAAGTCATGTGATGCACACATCAGCTCGTTTTCTCTAACTGGTGGGAAATGCGCTACTGGGGGGACAAAGTAAACAAACTTCTTTTTCTTCAAACTGTCAACACCAAATATTGGAGGTTATAAATATTTATTGACTTCTCCCAACAAGTAAACCCTCTATTACTTACAATTTGAGTTAAATTATGTCGCACTAACAATGCAACACATATTTCTTGCTCTCAATAAAAATTTTTAGAATTAATTTTGTATTGTTACAAATTCTGTAAATAGTAATTATTTTTATGATTAATTTGTGGTAATCTGGTCAAATTTGGCGTTTATTCCGTAATCTTTCATCTAAAATTGTCTTAGTAACGTAACCTTTAAATAGTTTCTTGAAATTAATATACAACCCCCTTATATCCGAAAGAAGTACAGGGTGATTATAATTAAAGTTCCACTTTCAAAACGCTGTAAAAATAAAAACCAATGGTCAGAATGACCTCAAATTTCAATGGAATATTATCGAAGAAAAAGAAAACGTATGGCAGAAGAAAAATAAACAGTTGGAATTTTTAGCAATAGATGGCGCTGCAAGTGTCAGAATATGTAACTCAAAACGCCTGTCATGCGCCCGGCTCATTGAAGTTCTTATAAAAACGCCAAATACACGTTTTTTCTTCATTTTGCATCTGAGAAGTTCACTATGACTGCCCCAATGAAAGACCTGGCCGTCTCGATCACCTGATCTTAACCCGTGTGACTTCTGGATATTGGGCTATCTGAAAGCTGTTGTGCTCGGTGCTCCGATTGCAAACTTTGCTGGGCTGAAGGACTGCATTGCGCAATACATTCTAAACGTGACCCCGGAAACACTTCAATCAGTCGAGGAACATGCTGTTTCTCGATTTCAACTCTTTACAGAAAACGGGGTACATTATATTGAACATCTTTTGCGCCAGTCTCACGAAAATTAAAGACCGATTTTATTTTTACTGATGCTTCTTATGCGGTGCTCGGCCTCAGAACAATTAAAAACCGATTTTTCCCATCCGATGTGATATGACCTTTCCGTGTTGGATGGACTTACTTAAGGGGTCTAAGGACCCTTAACCTTCAAAATTTTCGACTTTCTGGAAAAAAATATTTGTTATGCATAGTTTGATTCTGAACAATTTGATACCTTGTTTTTTACCGTACGCCAAAAACTTTTCAAGTTATCGTAAAAATGCGTAAACTTTCCCCATAGAGATTTATGTTAATAGCAGCTGTTTAAAGCCTCTTTTTCTCAGGTACCGGTTTCTTCGGTTTTCTCGTTTTGCGCGCATGATATCTCAAAAATTTCTTATATATTTCCGTAAAACTTTTTATGCATGTTTGTCTGGTATATATTTATGATCTGAACCTAAATTTTAACTAAAAATGAAAGGTATTATTAAAAAATATATGTATATTTGCCCAAAATTTTGGAAATTTTTGATTCCGACTTGTAAAATTTCAAAAAATAAATAAATAATTAATTAAAAAAAAATCAAACAAATTTGGGTTTAGGTCATAAATATAAACCAGACAAACAAGTATGAAAAGTTTTACAGAAATATATAAGAAACTTTCTGAGATATTATGCGCGTAAAACGAGAAAACCGAAGAAACCGGCACCTGAGAAAAAGAGGCCTAAACAGCTGCTGTTAACATAAATCTCTATGGGGAAAGTTTACGCATTTTTACAATAACTTGAAAAGTTTTTGGCGTATGGTAATAAATAAGGTATCAAATTGTTCAGAATTAAAATATGCATAACATATATTTTTTCTAGAAAGTCGAAAATTTTGAAGGTTAAGGGTCCTTAGACCCCTTAACTAACAGTATCACACCAATACCCTCGTGCACCCTGAGTAGTACGATGTTTTAACGTATAGTTTACACCTTAGGTAATGTTTTTTGATTTATTTGTCATTTGTAGTCGACTCTATTAAATGATGATGCTTACAGCGCCATCTATTATGATGCTTACAGCGCCATCTATTGCTAAAAATTTCAACTATTTATTTTTCTTCTGCCATCAAGTTCCTCCCTTCATCGATAATATTCCGTTGAAGTTTGACGTCATTCTGACCAGTTGTTTTGTTTTTTACAGCGTTTCGAAAATGGAACTTTAATTATAATCACCCTGTATATCTCTTTCTGGAGATTTAAAATAGTCATGCCTCGTGTTCAAAGGGAGTCTTAATTGAGAAGTTGCGCTGAGAGTGTGTATTAACTCTGTTTTGTGAAGCATTTGCTCTGTGTTTTTGCGTATTTGGATGTAAATACGTGTGCCATCGTTGAGTTTACTGTGATAATTGATGCTTGCTAAATTGCGGATGATTGATTAAGCAGTTATAACTACATTTCCTGTACATAGCAGTAAATAAATCTCCTGTGCTTTTCTCAAAAACTGTGTTGTCATTCAAAGAATTTCTTGAAGTGGCTGGACTTGTAACAGTATTTTCAATGTAATTTGCGCAATTCTTTCTCATCTCTATAATTTAACGAATTGACGCAATGCCAAAAGAATTCACTGGTCGAGTAAAAAACATTTGTTAGGATTATCATATATAAGTAAGTCTAGTGTCGTATATTCAAAAATGCATGTTTTATATTGATAAAAAGATCGATGTTCTAAAACATCGATGTTTTTAGGTCGATGTATCAATATCATCGATGTTTTAATTTCTTGCATCGATGTTTCGCCATCGATGTCGCACCTCTAGTCCAGAATATGGGCCTCCATCCCCTGCTCGCTTCGCTCACCAACCCCCGTTTGCCACCTGTGGCGGGTGTTAATTGATGATTTTAAGGCTTTTGATGGTGAGGATGTCCTCAGGACCTGTTCAGGACTAGATGTCCGGCCTCTTAAGGTTTAGACGGTGAGACGGTGGAATGTTTTTTCCTAGCTGTCCCGTATCGTAGTTGTGTGAAGAGAGGTTGAAACTCGGTTACAACATTACATTTATTCTCAAAGGTAATCCTCACATATATAATAGCCGGTGATCGAGCAACGCGCGTGTTTCAACAAAGAAACTCTCGCCACGGCATAATCATTTGATAATATGTTTTGGTAATGTAGGGAAAGGCTTTATCGCGACAAGGCTGAACTCGATCCTGCAACTTAACAGTTTTCCTGGTAAGACTGTGTCATTTCAAGGGAATGAAGAAACGAAAGAATGGTCAACAATGAACGCTACCTACCGGAGTTGGGGATTAATCAACTGGAGTTAGGGTTACAA
The DNA here is from genome assembly GCF_026930045.1 of Uloborus diversus. Classification (NCBI taxonomy): domain Eukaryota; kingdom Metazoa; phylum Arthropoda; class Arachnida; order Araneae; family Uloboridae; genus Uloborus; species Uloborus diversus. The sequence goes on along the minus strand of NW_026557876.1, from coordinate 8,268,044 downwards.
TTTCAACTACCAAAATATCACCAAACAGTCAATGGCTTCTTTCAAATGTAGAAGCAATTTTCACTTGTCATACCTTGACGGGCGACTTTCTAGTTTAAAATAGAAACGTTGGCTGGAGGAACAAGAATAAAATGTACGCAACAAGTACACACGTGAGATTTAACATGGCTTATTCCATCACTTCAGTTCTTCCTTTTATCTGCTGAGTAGAACTCAATGTTGCCAGATATGACAAATCCATCGTATGTCATGACACAAGTATATAACACATCTATTTTGGATTTCCTCAGGACCTTCTCAGGGCCGGAAGTCCGGCGTATAAAGGTAAAGGGCGGTGAGACAGGGAGAAATGGCTTTTCCTGGATGTCCTGTGTCCAACAGTACCACGGCACCAACATTGACCTGTCCAGTCCGGAGGATATAGGGTTACAGACACAGATACCACACACACACACACACACACAGACGGCACATGTCTTAATAGTGTAGATTGTAGAAGAAAGAAAACTAAATGGCAATTTTTTCTTTGATTTCTACCTTCCTAAATGTCTTAGAGTCATCAGCCTTCCGAAAATTCCTCAGCGGTACTTAATCTCAAGTGTCAATATTTGTTCTTAATAACTCATCAAATAGCTAAAAACTGCCACGACAAAGCTGCTTTTAGATTCCGCAACCTGCATTCAGAAATCTCTGAAGTCCTGTATCCAGCAGTACCATCATTGGCCTGGTAGACATTGCCAGTCCGGAGGTGATAGGGTTACAGACACAGATACCACCCACAGACACGCGAACAGACACACACACACAAAGACACGCGAACAGACACACACACAGACACGCGAACAGACACACACACAGACGCACACACAGACACGCGAACAGACACACACACAGACACGCGAACACACACACACAGACACGCGAACAGACACACACACACAGACACGCGAACAGACACACACACACAGACACGCGAACAGACACACACACGCAGAGTCACGCGAACAGACACACACAGACACGCGAACAGACACACACACGCAGAGTCACGCGAACAGACACACACACACAGACACGCGAACAGACACACACACACAGACACGCGAACAGACACACACACACAGACACGCGAACAGACACACACACACAGACACGCGAACAGACACACACACGCAGAGTCACGCGAACAGACACACACACAGACACGCGAACAAACACACACACACAGACACGTGAACAGACACACACACACAGACACGCGAACAGACACACACACACAGACACGCGAACAGACACACACACAGACACGCGAACAGACACACACACACACACAGACACGCGAACAGACACACACACACACACAGAGACACGCGCACAGACACACACACCGTCAGACGCGCACTTGTCTTAATATTGTAGATTTTAGGAGTAAAAAAATGACTAAATGGCAATTTTTTCTAGGAATTTCTTCTACTTTCCTAAATGTCTTGGAGTCATCAGCCTTCGGAAAATTCCTCAGGTACACTTAATCTCAATAACTTATTCGAAAGTGCGAAAATGAACCATAGGTATTCATGTTTTCTCACCTCATCAACACCAATTACCGAGATAATTCTCGAATATTCTCCATTCTTTATCAGTACACGGTTATGCCGAAGCAACATAATTCCGATCTTCGACTCAAAAGATCCATTACCACCAGCCTCAGTCCTTTCGCGACTTCCAAATCTCGAAGCAGCTCATGGAATTTCGGGCATCATTATGGCATTAATCTCCATCAGGGTTAAATTACCTCGAGGTGAAATTTAGCTGAGATCAACCATTGATGCATACAGATTAAAGATGAACGTTGAGGTATTTTGTCTAGGAAGGAGATGAATGGCGATATTTTGTTACTAGTGGTACCCACATGGCTTTGCCCGTAGTAGAAAATTAAAAGGTTATTTGGTTCGCCGGTATATTTACAAATAATGAATGATGAATTTCTCGCCGATTTGCTGTGTTCGTTTGCTCGCTCATGGCTGCATATGGTAGTTTGCTCGTCCACGTTATGGTAATTTGCGCGTCCACGTTATAGTAATTTGCTCGTCTACGTTATGGTAATTTGCTCGTCCACATTATAGTAATTTGCGCGTCCAAGTTATGGTAATTTGAGGGTCCACGTTATGGCAATTTACTCGTCCACGTTGTGATAATTTGCTCGGTAAAATGTTCTTAAAATTGGAATAGAAAAAGAACAAAATCGAATTTTCGAAAAATCGCTTCTAGGTGCTCACCCCTATGCTACGAACTAATTTTGTGCCAAATTTCATGAAAATCGGCAGAACGGTCTAGGCGCTATGCGCGTAACAGACATACAGACAGAGATCCAGAGACAGAGACTTTCATCTTTATTATTAGGGTAATTCTTCAAAAAGTAACTTTACCATCACACGGCTTTTACAGTAAAAATTTTAAGGAACAATTTATTTAACAATGATTTTTATTTTTTTTTCTAAAATATATCTACTTAAAACTGCCAACAAATTTTTAATAATAATTTTTATTGAGCAATCACGATTGCTTATTTTTCTCACTTGACTGCTTTTGACGTTCCTTTGATTTTTCCCACCGCCACCCTCCGCAACATCACCGTCGACGGGCTTCTCACGATGCTGCTCCTATAGCGAAAGCCGTCTCCAGGCTGCATCCATGTCTTACACGCATACATACGCAACTACACACACACCTACACAAACACATACATACAGACACCCACACATACACACACAACTACCCCCACATTCATGCCTGCACGCAGACACAAACACATGTGCCTACACACACATACACATACCCCCACACACACACACATTCATACACACAACTGCCCACACACTTATTGCTAGCACACAGACACAAACACACATGCCTACACACACATACACATACCCCTACACACAAACCCTCCACACACAAACACACACGCCTACATACACACACTCGTGATTGCGAAAAACATAATTTGAATTCAAGATGTCAAAATTCAGATTAATTTTCTTTTATTTTAGTATATTTTTGGTTCGCCACATGTGAATTCTCACCTCCGTGGCATGTCATATATCTGATGTGACTGTTTATGTTGCTTAATAACTTGTTTAATTAAAAGTACATACTTATTTATTATTCCCTTCACAAGTGTCTCAAATACTAATAGTTAAAGCATATTTAATTTTTTAATATTGTGCTTTAGTTCATTTTAGCAGGACAATGTATACATACTCCTTGTCCTACTAAAACGAACACAATAAATTCTCACCTCCGTTACCTAAACACAAAATGCCATTCCTCATTAACACGTGGCAGCAATGACATCAAATTTTATTTTCCATAATACAAGGGAGCTCCTCTGTTTATTTTCAACCATAAATAAGTTGTGAGATTTTTTGTCGAAAAACAAGAAGATAGATTTTGCTTCGAAAACTTAGTATGGTTATTCTGACTTCTCACCTCCGTGAAATTGAATTTCAGGGAGGTAAATTAATGTAAAAAAAGAAGTGAACGTGTTTTCATAGGCTTAACATGTGCAGATTGTAGCAACGAAGAAAAAAAAATATTTCCCTGAAAAATGTATCTATTCAGCTGATATTAATGGAAAATTCCTCACCTCCGTGACAGAACTTATCAATGTCATTATGTATGAGGTGAAAATAAATGATGAAGGGGAAATACATCAATAATAGGCATTCTACCAAATTTATAAATTGTCAGTATATCCCCAGCTTTACTAAATACTATTTTTAACATGCATTTGAAACTACTTATTAAGCCGTACTTTTATTAAAAGAGCTTAATATTATATTCCCACTAATCATTATAATAGCTGATTTTTTGCGCAATTAACAACGTTAGGAGAACAATGGAACAGATTAAAAAATTAGCATCCTGTGTAACTATATTTGAGTGTCTGCATTTTTTAAAATTGGCGAATAAATGTCGCATAAAATTGATTAAATTTTCAATATATATCCCAAGTAACGCATTACGTAGCCTTTCAGTATTAGTACTTATTTCGAAACTATTTTTTAAACGATTGTTGTCAAAAAAAATTTTTTTTTTCATCTTCTCCATGTTTCAGTCTTAAAGAGGCGCAGCTAAATATTATACGAAGTGGATAAAAGTCTTTGAGGGTTACAACTGATACTTTTACTGTTTGTTGGGACTAATTTCAAATTCATTCATTCTTTGGAAACTCCCCCCTCCCTCCTTTTTTTGGGGGAAGTTTTTGCCCTTTTTACTTCCTTTTACAAAAAAGGAAGTATTCGCAAAAAAATTTTCACCCAAAAATCGGCCTTAATTTCCATTTTGCACACCGCCAAATGAATGTTAAGTTTTTTTTTCAACCCGACCACACGTGGATATGTGCCTGGGAACGTACAGACACCCCAAATATCCATTTTGACGATCCCCGAGTCAATTACGACGCGTTTTCTCGTGACGTCTGTATGTACGTATGTATGTGTGTATGTATGGCGCATAACTTAAGAATGGAATGTCCTAGAAAGTTGAAATTTGGTACGTAGACTCCTAGTGGGGTCTAGTGGTGAACCTTCCTTATTGGTTACATTCGGATGCTCCAAAGGGGGTCTTTTGCCCCTTTTTGGGGGTAAATAATTGTTAATTTCGGTGTAAACTCACGTGGTGTTATAATTTGCCGGACACTTGTGATATATCGCCAGTCATTTGGTCGCCAAGTTTTGTCGCCAACTTGGCGACAAATGTGTTGGATTTTTTTTTTTTTTTAATCTGGCTTCAATTTGGCCACTGTTGGTGATATTTAGAGAGTAAACTATTGAATCACATTAAAATTGCCAATAATGGGAAAATGACATTAAATTGGAGTAAAAGGAAGTCATGTGATGCACACATCAGCTCGTTTTTTAAATTTTTCAAGGGCAAATAGGGCCGGCTAAATTTTTAACAAATTTAACGAAATTTTTTGAGGGTGATAACAGACCCACATAGCAACTTTTCCACACTATCCGAAAACAGATTTCCAAAAAAAGTTTTTTTCGGCCCACCCTAATAATCATACCACATGGGTGCTGACGATTTTTTGTACCTCGAAAATCCGCCGACTGGCTAAGACCCACGGACCACGGCGCAGAGGACCAATGCCATACCATCAAGCCACCCAACCGACTTATTATTATTATTATTATTATTACTTGAATTATTATTATTATTTTTATTATTATTATTATTATTATTTTAATTATTATTATTATATAATTTTAATTATTATTATGACTGGAAAGTCGCCCGTCAAGGTATGACAAGTGAAAATTGCTTCTACATTTGAAAGAAGCCATTGACTGTCTGGTGATATTTTGGTAGTTGAAATGGTAACCCTAACTCCAGTGGATTAACCCCAAACTCCAGTAGATAGCGTTCATTGTTGACCACTCTTTCGTTTCTTCATTCCCCTGAAATGACACAGTCTTACCAGTGAAACAGTTAAGTTACCGGATCCAGTTCAGTCTTGTCGCAATAAAGCCTTTCCCTCCATGTCAAATATTACCAAAAAATATTATCAAGTTAATCATGCCATGGTGCAAGTTTCATTGTTGATGACGTCAGCGTTACTCGATCAATTGCTATTATACATATGAGAATTATTGATATTATTGTTAGTGTTGTTATTGTTATTACTATTTTTCTCCCCTGTTTAGTTCTGAACAATTTTTTGTACTTTAAATGCGACATATTCGAAGCAGAAAGCGAAAAAAAAAGTCATTCCAGTTCGGAAACGGTCTGCAGATCTCAAGGATCAGCGACTCGATGAGGATAAATGAACCTAAGTCGAATCTTAGACTGTATGTGAGGGGGCCAGGGAATAATACTCCTAAAATTCCGCGTAATGTCCATCCGTATTTCACAATGACATCTCAAATTTTCCAATTGAATTCGAATCATTAAAAAATAATCTCTTCGCATTTTACTATTCAATCAAGAGAAATGTCCGGACATCAAAGGTGAAGAATTGCAGAAGTGTACTGTGTCATTAACCAGAAGATTTGTCATTGTCACATTAAGAGTACTCGTAGCAGTGATAAATGGTTTCTCAAGTTTTTCGTGAGGTGTCGCTTCAGCGTTCAGATCCTAATTGCTTAATTGTTTCTCGGATTTCCCGAAGTCACATCGGCAGCTGATATATTGAATTAAACTGTTGGTCTTCGTTGAAATAAACTTTTAGGAAGTGGAAAGTTTAAACTCAATAAGTGTCTTTGTTTAAGTTATAAGGTTAATATTAACCCGAAAAGCAGCAAACGTATTCAATTTAGTCTTCTTTATCTTTACTAATAAAATAAAGCCGAAAGTCTCTCGGTCCGGATATCTGGATTTCTGTCTGGATCTCTGTGACGCGCATAGCGCCTCGACCGTTTGGCAGATTTTCACGAAATTTGGCACAGAATTAGTTTGTAGTATGGAGGTGTGCACCTCGAAGCGATTTTTCGAAAATTCGATTTTGTTCTTTTTATATTTCAATTTTAAGAACATTTTACTCAGTAAATTATCAAAACGTGGAAGAGAAAAATTACGAAATTATCATAACGTGGAACCGTGACATGAGCGAGCCATTTAACATAGCAGATTAGCTAGAAATTCAACATCCATTATTTGTAAATATACAGGCGAACCAAATGACCTTTTAATTTTCTACTACAGGCAAAGCCGTGCGGGTACCACACTAGTTTCAAATATAATAAGAACAAAAGCGAAACTCTTTTCTTGCCAATAACCTTTACGATACATACTGACGATACTATGAAGTCCATTTTTCACTTGTTTCTAGCAATATTGGCGCAGATGGAAAACAAAAATCGCTTTATTATTATATTTATTACTGGTGGTACCCGCACGGCTTTGCTCGTAATAGAAAAATTAAAAGATGGTTCGCCTGTATATTTACAAATAATGTATGGTAAATTTTCTCGCCAATTGGCTTGTACCCATGTTACGGTTCCACGTTATGATAATTTCGTAATTTACTCGTCTATCTTATGATAATTTTGTTCTTAAAATTGGAATAGAAAAAGAACCCCATCGAATTTTTGAAAAATCGCTTAGAGGTCCACACCCCATGCTACCAACTAACTTTGTACCAAATTTCATGAAAATCGGCCGAACGGTCTAGGAGCTATGCGCGTCACAGAGATCCAGACATCCTACAGACATCCTCCGGAAAGAGAGACTTTCAGCTTTATTATTAGTAAAGAAAAGATTTATTAAGTCATCACGAATTGCTTTTTTTCCCATACCTGACCAAAGGTGATGTTGCTGTTATTTTTCAGATTGCCATGACGACGGTTGTCTTTAATGTTTAAAAAAAAAGAAAAGTTTTCGTTGTCATAGTTCAAAATCGTCTGCGGTTTGATTTCAATCTTTTTTTTTTTTTTCATTGCTTAATTCAAACAGACTTTAAATTAAAAAAGTCTTTTTTTTGTGTAAAATCACAATCTTTAATTTTGTTTTTTTTAACTATGTAGATGGTTTTTTTTTTGGGGGGGGACATCTACATAGATGGACTTAAACAGCAAAACTTTATATAAATACAAAATTTCCAGATTACTCATTCCCATCATTTAACATTACTAAGAAATAAAAATACATAACGTTTTACGACCTAAATGATCTTTATGATAGGTGTACTGGTGGATATCGGCCATGAAATATTTATCACCCCGCATCCTTATCATTTTCTTAATGGATATAACTCGTATTTCCTATTCTAGAAAATCGCCAGTCATGATATGAAAGGATATGAATTTCTGGACTATATCCATTCCATTCCATTTGTAGAAACACGAAACCCGACGAGTAGGGTCCTGTCTCAATTCGTGGTTTCGAAAATCATAATTTGAATTCGAGCCGACAAAATTAAAATGATTTTTTTTTAGTTTTTCAGCAGTTGTAGCCTGCACGTTTTGTTTAGTTTTTGTACACTTGACAATGCCCTAGTTTTTGTTCTTACTTTTGTAAAAGACCAAAAATTTACTGCTTTAAAAATAATTGTTGAAACATTTATGAATGCCATAGGACATTTGACTGCAGAGCATTTTTTTAAGCTAAAGTCAAATAATGTGTAATGATTTTTGAATTTGTGTAAACTATGTTGAAAATATGGTTATTAAAAGTATACCTCCCGTGATTTAACCAAGAATAGAAATCCAAAGAATATTTTTTAAATCAGGCATTTAAGGGTTGAGATAATCACAGAAAATTATCCTTGTACTGATGTAAAAAAGTATTTGGTCATTACTTTTTTTCATTTTCGAAAAGCTAAACTTGATTTTCAAAACTTAGGACAGTTTTAGAAATGTGACAGAAAAGAGATGACATACAAAATCTTAACCGCCAAAACCGCCATAATTTAGACTTCACAAACAACATCCTTGATATTTCTTAGAAACATCGATCCTATTTAGACGATAAAACGTAACAATATTTCAAGACGCAGCATCCGTTCTTCAAAAAAAGTAAAGAAATAAAATCCATACTGAGAAAAATATATAATTGCTATAAAAAGTCACGGCAGTCACACCCAAACATCACGAACCTATCACAGCGGAATAATTCATAATAATTACATTGTAAATTAAAAACTTTATTATCCGAAAACGCAGATAATATGAAATATATTTCAATTCTGACAACAGTGCACATTACAGAGAAATAATACTCAATTATTACAAGTCAACTGAGCTCAATTATCGGATCTGAATCAAAGTACTTCCTAGTAACGTGACCATGAAGGAAAAAAATGTTCTGCCTTTAATTGAACGATTACACTTGTTAGATTTTGTTCTTGGAACATATAAAGATTGGTATACATATATCATTGTCTGATATTTATGATTCGGTTTTTACACATTATAACCAAATGATGATTTGAAGCAAATGAGGTGTAAGTATTGTGCATTTTGTTTTATCATGCGACATGATAAGAAGTAAAAAAAAACTTATTATTAGTGTGAAATTGATGAAAAATTATTTGCTATTGCTATGTAAAAAACATTTGCTTCGTGGGTAAGAAACAATGAATGTAGTGTTTATAAAGTCATATACTGCTAAAGGAAATTTATTTTCGAAAAACTACAGCAGATTTATAAAGATAACTCTTATGTTATTTTGATCCTAATCTCAAAGAGATATTTTTCTCATTGTTAAAAATAAGCTAACGGCCTACAGGTGGCGCTATCATCGAAAACTGAAAATGGGGTCCATGAAAGAAAAAACTTCCACGAGCGCAGTGGAGGGGAGGGGGTTCAGAGTTAACCCCTCAGAACTTATGGTTTTGACGCATTTTGCCAATCTAATATATAACAATCTCCTTTCACGGTGTAAGTGTTTGAACACCCTCAAAACCGTTACACCGATTTTTATGATTTTTTTATGTGTAAGGTAGGTCAGGGTGCCCCTATCCAGATTTTTTTTTTTTTGAAAATCATTGTAAAAATATTGTTGAAATTCATTGTAAAATCCATTGTTGAAATTCATTGTAAAATCCATTGTTGAAAATCGTTGAAAAAACCATTGTTGAAAATCCTTGTAAAAACTGTTGTTGAAAACCCTTGTGAAAGCCTCGCTTAAATTAATTACAAATATTTCATTTGTAGACAAACAGAAGATGGCAACAGTAAAATTTTAAATCACGGTTAAAATACAAAATTATTTGAACCAAGTTCTTTTTTAAGCCTAGCTTTTCGAATGTAGTAAAAATGTAATAGGCTTTTTTTGTACAAAGAGTCAAAAACTCATTAGAAGAATCTATATTTCATTATACGATTTATTGTTTTTTTCTGAACATAAAACAATTCCATTTTAGTCTGAAATATTAAACCTGATACTTATATTTTCGCTTACATTATGCTTTAATTTTCTTACCGGAGCCAAAGTTTCAAAAACAAAAAAAAACCTTACAATTAAGATTCAATTTAGCTCCATGTTGCATCAAGTTTTCATAATAGCAAGGAGCATTTCCATCTCATTTATTCTATTCCCTCATATTTCATATTCATTGTTATTAAGTGTTCATGTTATGCGCGATATTTCTCTAATTTTTTGATGCAGATTGCCCGGAAATGGGCCCGAACACTCATTCTCCTGGTTACCAGTCGAACGCTCTGCCTATCGAGCTATTCAGCTCTGTCGGTCACAGTGCAAGTCAAAGCTATGAATTTAACCGAAAACCTCATTCTGGTTCTTTAAAACAGGTTTTTTTTGACAGAAAAAAAAACAATTTTTAGACCGTGGGTCTATTTTTCGTCAGTAGCCTGCACGATAAGCTTTAAAATAAGGTGTAAATCAAAGAAATCGATCAAGAATTGGGGAAGATCTCGCGTAGAAACAAAAAAGAGTCTACTGAAATAATATATGAAGATTGATTTTTAATAATATAAGGTTTTTAAAAGGATTTTCAATGCTCCCTCCTGATTCTGCAGTTGCGACTCAGTCGAGGGCTTTTAAAATTTTTAATTTTATCGTTGCTTTTTTCGCATTAAGTTTAACTTTTAAGAGATGAAACAAAATGAGTTTATTCGTTATGTTAATAAAATGCATTGTATTGAAAAACAGGGCCGATCCTAGCACGTGTGCAGAGTGTGCGCCGCACAAGGGCGGCCAAAGCAAGGGGCGGCCGCAGGCCGCATCATACAGTTCCCATAATCAAGCAAAATTCCTCAAGAATTTCTCACAAGTTAACTTATAATAAGTAGAATAAATATGCTGATTTTTAAATGTTCAATTGTCAAAGTATGTGTCGATTTCCCAACAGCATAGCATAGTTTAAGAAAAATAGAATGTTAGGGAACATTGTGTTGGTTTATTGTCCATTAATATCTACTCTTAACACACATGCTTCATTTGGTTGCAAAGTTTGACAGAACCGGTAATCAGGCATGGATACAGGGGAGGGGAAGGCCCCCTTCTGAAGCATGAAATGGTGCCGTCTAAAAGGAGCACCGAGAGCGGCCACTAATGTTTACCCCCCCCCCCTCAAGCTTTTAGAGCTAAACAATGAAGACATATTTTACTAATTAAAAAAAGCTATATTGATTAAATACTTTCGCAAGCATTTCAAACAACAAACTACGTAACAAACTCTGTGTTTAACAATCGTGGATGCATGAGGAGAAAGTGGAAAATTGAGACTCTCTTGCGAGTAACATATATGAATGACGAACTAAAATATTGTACTCTTCCCCCTTTACGACAATTTTTCTGATTAAAATCTTGAATGAACTGCCCGGTTTCAGATCAGGTAGGAGGACAAGGCATTTGCCTCGGGAAGCAAATTTAAATGTAGCTCCGAAACGAAGATCCAAAAGAATGCCATGACCTCCTTGACGAAACTAAAGAAGGCTTAAAATTGCGTTTCTAGGACTTGACTTTCGGAAGATTTTGCTGGTTGAACCATAAATCTTAAGGACCCAATTAAGTCTCTGATTCACTTCTTCCACCTTAACTTAATCAAACATAGCCTAAAAATTTCGTTTTTAGACGGTTCCGTGGAGCCACAGCTTCCTGCCTAAACTAGCCTGAAATTGATTTCAGTTTCAAAAACACAGTTTGTGAGGGCACACTGAACCCCCGCCCGCTGTTAATCCCATCGTTATCAAACAATGCTTAAAATACGCTTTTGGGACTTATATTTCTAAAGAATTCCGGAGGAGAACTGCCAGGCTTATGTAATTTTTTACGGCGCTATAGGGCATATCCATCAATCGTCGAGGTGAGGTGGCCAAAAGTCTCTAGTTATATTTTTCAGATATTAATGTTGAAATATATCCGAAAGATCTGTAGAAGCTTCCCAGTTTTGTTAACGTCACCAAAGATAATATAAAATTGCGATTTTAGAAATATCCGCTTAAGAGCTGCAAAATCCTTCCTTCCTAAAAATAGCCTATAATGGAATTCAGTTTCGAAAAATATTTTGATTCGGATATTTTCACGTTTCCCCTATTGTTTTGAAATCTAGCCAAAAACGGGTTTTTGAAAAAAGTGCCGAGAAATTACAGGAGGATGGCCGCCAGACCCCCTACGGTCAACAAAGACGACCTAAATTTGCGTTTTAAACTTATATTTCGAAATCTTTCGATGGGAGACGATTGAATCTTCCTCCCCTTTGCAACGTCAACAAAGGTAACCCAAAATTGCGGGTTTAAAATTTCAGTTTCGGAGATTTTTCTGGAAGAACGCCGATGCTGCCTAAGCTACAGTCTTAAAACACAGTTTGAAATTGATTTCAATTTTGAAAGAATTTTAGGAAAGAACTGCAACATTACTTTCACCTAAAGTCTCGAAAAAGTTCCTAAAATTGCGATATTTGACGTCAATTACGAAAATTTCTCCATGCACTTTGAATATACTTGACTCTTTTGTCCTTGTAACCAAACACAACTAAAGTTTAACTAAAAATATTTTTCATACGCCAATTTCGATAATTTTCTTGGAGCAATCCCCACCCCTGAACCCATGACACCTCCCCCCACGCTTCCCCTTTCTCCGTCCCTTCCCTGATGTCATCGAAGAAAGACTATAAAATGCGTTTTTACGACTAGCAAACCTTGGTATCTATTACTTTCTTCAAAGATATAAATTGTACCTAAGGAGTTTCTTATTATAACAAATTTCTTCCTTTTTATAAGATCACTAGCTGTACCCGACGCGCGTTGCTACGCCAACAAAAAAATACATCATTATACTGATTTTCATGACAATCGGTTGAACGGGGCAGTAGTTGCTACTCTGCAGTGCCACCTGGTGGCGAGTGGCTTCAATGAGCATATTATGCACCTTCTCCGTGGAAAAATACATATATATAGCAATTTTCATAATAATCGGTCCAGGTATCAAGTGAAGCCGTGACTATACTCAAATTTTGTACTCATGCAGTTTGCAAGATCAGTCAATCGCTAAAAATATCAAATAGAATAAGTTTTAAATCCCCCGTTGCATGAAAAGCCATAAAACAATAAAGAAAGAATTTATTTGTTCAAACTCAAGAAAAATGGCAACAGCTAACTTCTTATCAATGACATCTTTCACGCGAATTAATTTCTGCAGCCGATAATTTATTCGTATTTATCCAATGGATTGTGACTTAAATTGGAATAAAAAAGGAACTATCGATCGGATTTTTTTTTCCAACTGGTCTATAAACATTCCCAGTACCAAAAATAACAAACGGTGAAAGTTTCAGCCAAATCTGCCGGGTAGTTTTTGAGTTTATGGATGACATACAGACAAACATTCATTTTTATATATATGGATTCTCCTGTCCCTCCACCCTTTTATTAAATTCGAACTTGGCATAGAAATTTAAAGACGTTGAAGATTAGTCAAAATATGCAAATTACTCTTGAGGGGCGGCACATTAGGTCTTTGCACACGGGCGGCCGACACCCTAGGATTGGCCCTGTTGAAAAAATGCATTTCATCGTCTACAGCACTCCATTCCTTATTTTGTCAAAGATTTCATCGCCACAAACTTATAATACATTCGTTATTTTTTAATTAACAACCAAAATATTTGCTAGAAAATCTTTTTATGGCAGAACAGCGTTTGCCGGGTCAGCTGGTTTTAATATAAAAGTTTGTATCCATCTATCCATATAAAGACTGCTATGCCCACCCCCACCCCACACACACGCACAAGGTATATTGTAACTGCGTTAGTACTCGCCACGAAGTCTAAACTCCTCTAAATCTTTTCATATTTATGAAAATAAATTAAAGTACGTGTGTAAGTGTGCTAAAGTTGTGGGAAAAATGTTTTGAAATAATGATTAAGATAAAAATATAAAAATCTTATATAATTAAAAACTGAGGGTATATACCTATGTATCTATGTTCAAGTTTCTTCTCCCAAACGACAGTGAACTGACCATCGAACCAGATATCGATGGATTCGTAATCTTCCCGCCTTTATGTTTGACTATTTAACATAATCCTCTGACAATAATTAACGGAGATATCAATTAAAAACTATTAATTATGACACTTAGATTTCAACATAAAATTCCTATTTTTCGAAGGCTTCCCTCCATTCAAATTTTTATTCAGTGCTTCATCTCAACTTTCAGCAACAATGCTTTTATTTAAACTTATAGCGTAAAGAAAATCATTGAGACGAAAGATCTGAGTTGACTTTTTTGTCTCGAATATGAGCAAATAAAATTCTGGGTTTTGTTTTAAAGACTTCTCCTGTAATCGGAGGATTTAAAATGTTTACTTTTTGGTTATTTTTCCGAAATCTGCCGCAAAATTTTACTGATTTTTTTGTTCAAACCTTATTGTTGAACACGCGTCACTTGACATAACTTTTATTTTCGAGGTGGACCGTGCAAAGCCGGGCGACGCAGCTAGTTATTGTTAAAATCTGTTGTAGTTTTTGTTAGCCCAAATACGTTTGTATTAATTTTAAAATTTTCAACTGTTTCAATGGAAATACTTTCTGAGTTTTATAATTGCTAAAATAGGGATATTATTATTGCGTAAATTACTTTCGTTCAGAGACGCCATTTACAAATCCGGTGTTGTTTCTGATAAAGCAAAGGTTGTACGCATAACCTGGGCGGTCATTCCAAGCTCGTTAGCTTGCGAGATCGAGATTTTCGCTCACGTGATCGGTTGCGACGTAGAAGTGTCACAAAGTAGCTTTTTAATCTACTCGAACTTAGCTTGCGACTATGTTCGAGTAGATTAGAATACTACTTTGTGACATTTCTACGTCACAACCAATCACGTGAGCGAAAATCTCGATCTCGCAAGCTGACGAGCTTGGAATGACCGTCCAAATACTTTCATATCAACTCCCAGTTCTGGTAACTTCTACGAAACCATTTTTCAAAACCCATGTAAATCGGAATGCTTTTTCTATCGATTTTTCATCATGTTCATTAGCAAACATGAAAATCCGGGAGTGACCGACAGTGAGCTCTAAACCCTTCGAAAAGTTCTACAACATTAATCTATTGTGTTTCTATTTATCGATTATATCGAACTCACTCCACGTCTAAACAAAGCAAGTGATTACCCTTGTCATTGTAATCGAATTAAATATCGATATAACAGCACAAAATTAACTTCCGATATATACATCCCCCAATTGGTTTTCATTCAATCATATATAATCCAGCGATTAACCTCTCAAAGTTAATTATTATTCTCTAAGACGGGAAAAATTCTTAATTTATTCAAGCGCGCTCTTTCTTAGAATTGAGTCTTAGGGAACAAAAATTGAATCAATAAGAATACCAAATCCAAAGATTTCATCTCTCTGACTGCTTTCAAGGCTCTAGCTAGAACCGATACATTAATTTCGCAAATGAAAATATTTTATTGAAATTCCATATTTGAAATCTCTTTCTTGCACGTTTAAACAAACAAATTCGTGGGGCTAAGCGATATTGAGTCGTCGGAAGACATAATTTGAATTACTACCATTGGCATTTTTGCTGCAAAATGCGATAAATAACGCATGTTAATCTTTTCCAAATCCAATGGAAAACTGTTTTACATTTGTTTAAACCGTCTGATATTTGTGTGCCAATCCAAATCACGACTCGGTTTGTTGAATTTGTTTTCAATATGTTTAAAGAAAAAAGAAGATTTTCTGTTCTATTTCCTAAACCAGGGAGGTTTAATGCGATTAAATAAACAAATAGGCTCTTTATAAATATGGATATTTGGAATATTTCAAGGAACAAGAAAATAAGAAGTTGGGAGTAGGAATAGCTGTAAAGACGATTCATAGCTTTCGTTACTAATAATGTTTTCAACAGATTTATTGAACGATGTTAGAGATTTGTCGGTTTAACCTGTAGGTGGTATAAAGGAATAAGTACAGGCTGTTCCAAAAATAACTGATACTTTTGAAAAATCAGTAAAAACTAAACGGGCAGCAATCGAAATATACCGTTTGTTGCATTATGCTTGCGACAACAGTAAATTTTTCAGGCAGACAAACTTTCAAATTTAGTAACCATGTTCCTCAACAGATGGCGCTGTAGGTATTTAGAGGCGGCTGCAGTTGCGTCTGTCTGAAAAATTGCTGCTTTTCCCAGCATATTGCAAATAAACAGTGTATTTTTGTCGCTGCCCGTTTAATTTTTATTGATTTTTCAAACATAGCGGCGATTTGGCGATCTTACAGACTGCCGTTTCCTTCATACCTTTTTTAAAATACTTGCAGCGCCATCTGTTGAGGAACATTGTAATTAATTTTAAAAGTTTGTCTGTCTAAAAATTTACTGTTGTCCCAAGCATCATGCAACAAACGGTATATTTCTGTCGCTGCCCGTTTAGTTTTTATTGATTTTTCAAATGTATCAGTTCATTTTTGGAACATCCTGATTTGAATTACTTTTCATGAGTCAAATATCGGAAAATGTTCACAGAATCTTTAAGAATAACTTATTTAACTCATATAAGGTTGTTTTCTTTTTTTTTTTTTTTTTTTTTGCTTTTTAAATGTTCCTATTTTCAAGACAGGTTTGTGATTGAAATACAGTGAATCCCCGATTTTACGACTTCTGTTGGAGCAGCGGTAAATGTCGCACCTAGCGGGAAAACGCAAAATCGGGGTTGGGAATAAAATCCAAAGGCATCGTTTAAATTTAATATTTTTCCAATGGAAGATATTTAGTTTTCTTGTTTTCTGTTTTTAAATGCATCTGCATTACGCTAACGTCTGTACGTTGCATACTGACCTTTTTTTTTTTTTTTTTTTTTTCAAATTTGCTTCTCGGTTTGCGATAGTATTAAAACACGGACGAAGTTATTTATAAAACGAACGCACTTTTTTTATGCAATTTTTTTATGCGATCGTTGTCCACCGCACAAAAAGAGGTTTGGGTGTATTTAAAGTTGAAACTAAACGATATCATTTATAAGCGATTCAATTTATTTGATTGATTTAGCATCAAATTGTTTTTTAAGTTCTAACTCATGATATCATCTTCTCTTCGAACACCATTACTACTCTCATTTGACTAATGAAATATTATTTTTTAATTTTACTCCGAGATGCTCTCTCCCAGTAAGCAACACATACATCATTTCAAAAGAGTGGGGATTCTAATAATAAAAGCAATTAATTCTGAACCAAAGAAGCAATTAACATAAAACAAAGCGCGTTCTAAGAACGTATTGCAAGGGCTCTTTGATGGGGAGTGGTGGGGCGGAATTTTAAAGAAGGGCTTTAATCCATACGGAATAACAAATGAGAAAACCCCAATTACTCTTTTCTCAGCTTGGG
Source organism: Uloborus diversus (assembly GCF_026930045.1). Classification (NCBI taxonomy): domain Eukaryota; kingdom Metazoa; phylum Arthropoda; class Arachnida; order Araneae; family Uloboridae; genus Uloborus; species Uloborus diversus. The sequence continues at coordinate 8,250,742 of NW_026557876.1, read as the reverse complement.
TTTCGAAATTCAACGGCGGGGTTTAGTTGTTTGGCGAATATTGTGTTGTGTTCTTTTTATTTTTCGACTTGACGGATTTAAAATCAGATGAGCTGTGGGGTTAATAAGAAAGATTCTAATTGCGTGGAGGCAACCAGAGGCTAAGGATCCAATATATCTTTCTTAATATGAACCGATATTACTGTGTTGTTTATTTTATACCCACTTGATCAGTTTGAAATCGGGAAAGCTGTGGGGTTAGTAAGAAAAATTTCAATTCCGTGGAAACAATCAATTTCCCCTTAGGATCCAATATTTTCTTATATTAGGATCTATAATTATTGTGTTGTTGCTCATATTTTCACTTGCCCGATTTCATATCAGAAAAGTTGTGATGTTAATAAGAAAAATTCTAACTTCGTGAGTTCAACCAATGGCTCAGGTTTCAATATTTCATTTATCAGGATCTATAGTATTATAACTTTGTTATTGTTCTTTTTTTTCCGCCTGACCGATTTGACATTAGAAAAACTGTGATGTTAATAAGAAAAATTCCAACTTCGTGAGTTCACCCAATGGCTCAGGTTTCAATATTTCATTTATCAGGATCTATAGTATTATAACTTTGTTATTGTTCTTTTTTTTCCGCCTGACCGATTTGACATTAGAAAAACTGTGGGGTTAAGAAGAAAGATATCAATTCTGTGGGTGCAACAATGGCTGAGGATACAATATTTTCCCTTATCAAAATTCATCAATACTGTGTTGTTGTTCATTTTTATTTCCACTTGCCCGGTTTAAAATCAGATGAGCTGTGGGGTTAATAAGAAAGATTCTAATTGCGCGGGGGCAACCAGAGGCTAAGGATCCAATATATATTTCTTAATGTGTTTCAACATTACTGTGTTGTTTATTTTATATCCACTTGATCAGTTTGAAATCGGGAAAGCTGTGGGGTTAGTAAGAAAGATTTCAATTCCGTGGAAACAATCAATTTTCCCTTAGGATCCAATATTTTCCTATATTAGGATCTATAATTATTGTGTTGTTGCTCATATTTTCACTTGCTCGATTTGATATCAGAAAAGCTGTGGTGTCAGTCAGAAAAATTCTAACTTCGTGAGTTCAACCAATGGCTCAGGTTTCAATATTTAGTTTATTAGGATTTACACTATTATAACTTTGCTGCTGTTCTCTTGTTTTTCCGCTGGACCGATTTCACACTAGAATAATACCTGCAGCGCCATCTGTTGAGGAACATTGTAACTAATTTCAAAAGTTTGTCTGTCTAAAAATTTACTGTTGGCCCAAGCAAATGCAACAAACGTTATACTTCTATCGTTTAGTTAGAAGTTATATGTTTAGTTTTTATTGATATTTCAAATGTATCAATCATTTTTGGAACACCCTGTATATTTAAATTACTTTTCATGAGTCAAATATCGGAAATTGTTTAAATATACTTATCTGACTCTTGAAATTGGATGTTTTCTGCTTATAAAACTGATTGAGATATTCATTGGCTTTCCTTTCTACGGCCATTATTATTTCCCGTAGAAAAAAATATTTATAAACGCAGAATCTTTAAGAATAATTTATTTGACTTATATGAGGTTTTTTTTTTTTCTTTTGAAATGTTCCTGTTTTCAAGACAGGTTTGTGATTGAAATACAGTGAATACTGGATTTTACGACTTCTGTTGGAGCAGTGATAAATTTCGCACCAAGCGGGAAAACGCAAAATGGGGGTGGGAAAAAATTCAAAGGCATCGTTTAAATTTAATATTTTTCCAATGGAAGATAATTAGTTTTCTTGTTTTCTGTTTTTAAATGCATCTGCATTACGCTAACGTCTGTACGTTGCATACTGACCTTTTTTTTTTTTTTTTCAAATTTGCTTCTCGGTTTGCGATAGTATTAAAACACGGCCGAAGTTATTTATAAAACGAACGCACTTTTTTATGCGATTTTTTTATGCGGTCGTTATCCTCCGCACAAAAAGAGGTTTGGGTGTATTTAAAGTTCAAACTAAACGATATCATTTATAAGCAATTCAATTTATTTGATTCATTTAGCATCAAATTGTTTTTTAAGTTCTAACTCATGATATCATCTTCTCTTCAAACACCATTACTACTCTCATTTGACTAATGAAATATCATTTTTTAATTTTACTCCGAGATGCTCTCTCCCAGTAAGCAACACATACATCATTTCAAAAGAGTGGGGATTCTAATAATAAAAGCAATTAATTCTGAACCAAAGAAGCAATTAACATAAAACAAAGCGCGTTCTAAGAACGTATTGCGAGGGCTCTTTGATGGGGAGTGGTGGGGCGGAATTTTAAAGAAGGGCTTTAATCCATACGGAATAACAAATGAGAAAACCCCCAATTACTCTTTTCTCAGCTTGGTTTTCAAAATTCGACGGCGGGGTTTAGTTGTTTGGCGAATATTGTGTTGTGTTCTTTTTATTTTTCGACTTGACGGATTTAAAATCAGATGAGCTGTGGGGTTAATAAGAAAGATTCTAATTGCGTGGGGGTAGCCAAATGCACAGGATCTAATATTTTTTTCTTATTATGATCCAATATTACTGTGTGGTTGAGCAATCGGGAATTGCGTATTAAACCAACTTGACCGAAGTTGATGTTGCTATGATTTTTCAGGTTACCATGGCGACAAGAATAAGTTCAGCTCGTTGTTTTGACATTTATTCATAAGGAAAATGTTCGTTGCCATGGTTACAAATAGCTTGCGTTCATTGAAGGCTTACGTTCAACAGATTTTGCTTTAAAAATTTGTCAAAAAAAAAGAAAAAAGGAGTGGTTGCAAAATTACGTTTTTTTTTTTTTTTTTGAGCAATCACGTTTGCTTATTGCTTTCATTTAACTGTTTTGATGTGCTATGATTTTACTTTCCCGTCAGCACCCTCTGCAGCATCACCGTTGACCGGCTCCTCACGATGCTGCTCCTCTAGCGAGAGCCGTCTCCAGGTTGCGTCAATATCCTACACTTGCACGTATATATTTACGCACGTACAAACAAACACATACACACACATAGATACATCTACACACATACACACACATGCATACATACAGACACCTACACATACACACATAAACACACACGCCTACATACACACACACTCGTGATAGCGAAAAACATAATTTGAATTCAAGATGTCAAAATTCAATTTTTTTTTCTTTTTTTTTTTAGGCACCAAAATTTAAATGAATGCCTTTTTATTGTATTTCCAACTGATCAATTTTAGATCAAAAAAGCTGTCGGAGAAAATAAATATTCCATTTCCGTGGGTGCAACCACCGCTCTGGATCAATTTTACTCTCTTATCAGGATCCATTACTATCGTACTGTTCATTTTTATTTCCATTTGAACGTTTCGAAATTAGAAAAACTGTGGAGCTTTAATGTAATGTGATAACAAAGAGAAATTCTAACTTCGTGAGTGCAACCAAAGCCTTTAGGATTCAAAATTTTCCCTTATCAGCATTCAATACTATTATGCTGTCCATTTTATTTTTTCAATTCACCTATTTAAAACTAGAAAAGCTGTAGGATTAATAGGGAAGATTCCGATTTCATGAGACTACCACAGACTCGATCAACTACAGTAAACTTCCAACTATCCACGGAATAGGGTGGCATGGTAACCGCGGATAAGTGAAAACCACGGATAATCCGAAAAATGGGTAAAAAACGATGTATAGTGTATGCAATAGATAAAAAATATTAATGACACGCACTTATTCATTTAAATTATAACTAAAAATATTACTACATTGCATCTACTAACATTGAATGTAAAAAATGTATGTAAAATCTAAAAGCAAACATGAACACAATAAAAAGTTTCAAAAAAAAAAATAATAATAATAAAAATGGGAAAGAACCCGCGGATAATACGAGCCACGGATAATCCGATCGCCGATAGTCGGGAGTTTACTGTATTTTCCCTTATTGCAGCGCATTCTTTTATCCATAAAATCGGAAACAAAATTTATAAATAAAAAAAAATCGCCAAATTTGTCGCCAAGTTGGCGACCAAAAGACTGGCGATATATCGCCGTTTCCGTCGAATTGTAACCACTTGAGTTTACATCGAAATTAACAATGATTTCCCCCCCCCCCCCAAAAAGGAGCAAAAGACCCCTTTAGAAACACTCAAATGCAACCAAAAGAGGAGGTGCACAAGTAGACCCCACTAGGAGTCTATGTACCATATTTCAACTTTCTAGGACATGCCGTTCTTGAGTTATGCGACATACCTACGCACATACGTACATTCACGAGAAAATTCGTTGCAATTAACTCGGGAATCGTCATTAAGGATATTTCGCGTGTCTATACGTTCTTAGGCACTCATCCACGTCTGGTCGAGTCGGGGGAAAAAAAACTCAATATTTATTTGGGGGTGAGTAAAATGGAAATTAAGGTCGATTTTTGAGTGATTTTTTTTTTTTTTTTTTTTTTTGCGAATACAATACTTCCTTTTTTGTAAAAGGAAGTAAAAACGTACCTAGAGTTGGCGACGTTAGTTCTCCCTGTGTCCTGCCTTATTTTGATCGATAACACGGCAAAAACACACAGGGTATTCCGTTTTAACCTGCAAGACTTTATTTTTGCAACCGTTAGTCCTAGATGTATACTTCTAACAGCAATAATGTTCAAAATCAGATGCAGAGTTAAGATATTGACAGTTTGAAGCAAAAATAAAAACGAGCCTAAAAATACAAAATTTAACTTTTTATACGGGCCCCAGGTCCCCTGACTAATATTTGGAGAAATAATCTCCCTTGAAAACTCCATGACACAAAAAACTTGACATTTGTGCGACCAAAACTCAGGGAGATATTCGAGTTAAAAGTTTTAAGGGACCATACAAAAGATGAGATTGGAACTTATCGCCCGTTCAGAGGAATGTCAGGTTGTCGAAGTAAATAAAATAAGTATTTATATTTTTCATTACTATTCCAAAATAAATGCAAATGTTATGCCATGATACGCAAAAGCATACTAAAAAACCTCTAATAGTTTAAAAAACCACCCTCTATTCACACATATAATTTTAAACCCTTGTTAACCGCTATATCTTCCCTCAAAAGATGTAATTGACGGCGAGTGTAAAATGGTTTAAGTAACAAAACACTGCGTTTCATATCTCGGTGATTATTAGTCGCACTAATGTCATTTTTTTTCTGTTGAAATTTTTTTTCAATTGAGAAAATTTCCCTAAATATATGCAAGGGGCCATGGGGCCCGTATAAAAAGTTACATTTTTTATTTTGTGACTCATTTTTATTTCTGCTTCAAACTTTCAGTATCTTAACTCTGCATCTGATTTTGAACATTTTTGCAATCGGAAGTATGGTTGTTGGACTAACAGTTGCGAAAATAAAGGTCTTACAGGTTAAAACGAAACACCCTGTATAGCATCTAATTATAATTACGCATAAAAGTTGTTTTGTTTGAAAAGAGATTGAGGCAGACGTTTTTAAAGGGACATTGTACTAAAAGAACAGTGACACTTTTTCTGGTCCCATTTTCTGACAAACGCTGATTTTAATGTTTCAAACAAACGGCTTGGTTTCTGCCGAACTTGAACCTCAATATGATTTACTGTGGTATTTTTGAAAGCTAGTGGTGGTGGGGAAGTTTTTGGTAGATTTGGACAGTTGTAGGTCAAACAATTATTTTTGAAAATGCCGATTGCATATTTTTAATTTTTTTTTCAGGTTTTTCCTCTTCTTTTTCGGGATTAAATTGACGAGCGGTTGAATGTACATAGCGTCTATATTGATAAATATGGAAGAGATTCACATTAATAAAAATACAGAGTTACTGTTCGATTTTTTTTTTTACGAAGCGCAATTTACTGCCTGAATCGCCAATGTAATAATAAAATTTCTTCATATATCACAATTCTCACCTTTAGGTATTTAGATTAATTCATGAGAGTTTTTTGACAAAACTCTTTTTTTTTTGTGTGTGGAACTTTTTTCCACTTTTTGGATTTCCACTTAGAAGTTTCAATTGATACATATCCATCATAATGCTTCATTTTAATATTAAATGTTTTCCTTTACGCAATTGAATTTAGTTCAAAGTCATTTCTTCGATCTTTGGATTTTCTATCAGACATCGCACAGACAAATTTCCCCTCACTAAAAATTTTCTCATCTCACATTAAAACTTTTCCTCGGATATTTCGAAGTTTTCCTTGGTTATACCAATTTTCTCAAAGTCATCAAGATTTTCATTTACTCATTCCATTTCTTGTTCAATCATCAGAAATTTCTGTTTATCGCAAAATTTCCTGTCTTCATCTTTACTAATAATAAAGCTGAAAGTCTCTCTGTTCGGATCTCTGTCTGTCAGGATTATTTATATTTGTATTTAGTCTACCGGAACATTTTGTCCGTTTATACAGAGAAATTTTTTCTCCCCTCAAAAAACCTTGTAAACAGAGGAATAAGTAAAAACCAGAAGGTGCAAGTTTTGGGGAGCATAGTGAGAAGACAAGGATATTAAACTGGAAACAAATCATGCTGCTTCAGGACAATGTCAGGCCAAGTAGCAACTCGACAAAAAATCTCAAAACTAGGCTAGGAAAGCCTTTCACACCCAACATAATCCCCAGACCTAGCAACCCCAGACTTCCACTTATTCCGATCTTAGCAAAACTCTTAGGCAAAAAAAAAAAAAAAATTATGCCTGAGATTTTTTGTCCCCAAAGACAAGACTTTTTTCCCAAATGGGAATTACAAATTACCATCACAATTTACAACGATGAAAATTATGTCGTAGATCAAATATTGTTAAGCGTATTAAAAACCATACCAGTTACTTCATTTTCATAAACAAATAGAACTTTCCGGCTGATTGAATACTTGTGAATATTAATGATTTTAACTTTCTTATTTATTTACTTCACTTTTCACCACTCCTATGTTTTTTATTGCATTCTTACTTCAATCAAATTATTCAGCTATATTTCTTATTGAGCAACCAAGAAGATTCTTCTGTTGATCTCAAACCTAGCGCCTCGATTTTCGAAGGTTATAAATTTCTATTATCCAAAGGATTGGTAGACCGATCCTTTTTAATTTCATTGAATAGCTCCTACAAAATTGTCACACTACCTTGATTCATATGTTAAAATGCATTGGAAATTCGTCTTTTTTACACAAAAAAAAAATGAAATTATGTCTATAACTTAAGGGAGCGGTAGGCAACCCGTCCATCGCGATCGACCTGTCGATCTCGAGACCATTATGAGTCGATAGCGACAATATTTCGACTCCTGCTTTTTCTCGGACTAGAATTATTAAACATTAATTTCTGGAGGGGGGGGGGATCGGTTTAACGGTATAAATCAAAAGTTATTTGAAAATTTTCCAAACTTTTTATAGTCACTGGAACTTTTTTAGTCACAATTTTATCAATTTTAGAGCAAATATCGTACTTGTTGCTGAAAATAGTCTGATAATGGTTAACAAAACATCATTTTTGCAATTTAAAGCAATTACTTAATAAATATCAAAGTATTTTTTGCAAGAGTTGACCTACAATTTGGAGTCAACATACTCTCAACTTAACCCTGTATGCAAAACATCCGTTTTAGTCTCAAGCGTATGTCATCATGCCCCCCTCACACAAGTCGATCATGCGCTCACATTAAACTTTTAAAGTAGATCTTCAGTCAATTTAGATTGCCGACCGCTGACTTAGGGGATTTTGAAAATTAACTATCTTCCAATCTTTAGCATAGGAAATTACGATTGCGCTATATCTACATCTCTATTACAGCAATGCTAAACTTTCATCTTTTATATCTTTTTGCCATAAAACCATCCGAAAGTATATGATAGCGCAAAAAAAATGTGAAAATTTTCGATTCATCAACACATCCAAGTTTTAGGAAAATTTCTAAGTTGCTTTTGAATTTTTTCCTTTTTCTACTGGAATCACATTGTTTCTTCTAATTTTCAAAAAGTATAGTAAACGTTGAGAGTAACTATCACAGTTTCTTTTCAACAATTGCTTCCAAGTTACCTGCGTCTGTAATTTCTAAAAACCATGAAATGCAAGATCCTAGCCCATTACCCATCTTTTCTTTCCTTTAATAAACACGAGCTCATTTTCACAAACCAGAAACAAAGGCTTTAATCTTCACTAATATAAATGATCATTTCCAAGAAATTTAATCATTTTTTTTTCCTAAATCTTTTTAAAATAATAAATCATTACCTAATTAAGCAAGATTTAATGAAAGTTCCGGAGGTCTAATGACAAATGGGCACATGCCTGTTTGCATGATAATGACTAGCAATTACGGCAGAGCTTGCACAAAAGCATAAATCTAATGTAATGAAATTAAACTAGCGAGCCGGCTTGACGCACAGTAAAATAAATATAAGTCGGCGATTTTAATGCTCAAGTTTTCTTCCGGAAATTTTCTTAAGATAATTGAGAACGGCGTTGTGATTAATGAACGAGAGTAGAAGTTGTAGTGCTTGAAATAATAATTTTTGTTTTGAAAAACAAAATGAGAAATTATGTGTTATCACATCTATATATATAAAAATGGACTTTGGTAAATTTGTTCCCTAAGATCTCAGAAACTACCCGGCAGATTTGGCTGAAACTTTCACCGTTTGTTCTTTTTGGTACTGGGGAGGTTTGTAGACCAGTTCGATAAAAATCCGATTGATAGTTCCTTTTTTATTTTAATTTGTCCAAATTTTCGCATAAATGCCCCAATATGACGGTTAAAAAATACGTGCACATATTACAATTATGTGTCCATCGAAAGCGCTTATTTTTCTGCTGAAGATGGCATCTGTTAGAAAGTTCTAAGTTGTATGAAAAACGAGTTATGGGTTTTTTTTTTGTTCCATGTTCGAAGGCTTTCCTCAGCGCAATTCATTATTTAGTGTATCATCTCAACTCCCAGTTCATACGTAGTTAGAATTGTTGTATTGTTCAATATTTTTGCGTTTCGTGTGACTGTTCGAGCCTTTTCTCAAGACAAATCCTAAAGTAACGAAGTAACGTTTTTTCACAAGATTGGCAAATGGATTTGGCTGATTATTTTCCATTTAATTGGAAATTTGATAAAAATAGTGTTTTTTTTTTTTTTTTGGTATTTGTGTTGACTGGACACTTTCTCATTGTCCAATCAACCAGCAGAAATCTCGCCAAATTTTACGCAGAAAGATTACAGTAGCTGATGCATTTGGCAGTTTTTTCAACACTGTCGCTATTTTTAAAACCAAAAATAATAATGTATCTCAGCTTTCACCATGTAAACAAAATATCGCCGTTAAAAGAATCTTTAAAACTTTTTTAATACGTAAAATAATCCATCAACTAAGTTAGGCAAATCCATAAACAGCACAAAATTTCCATTAATTTTTCTTTTTGCACAATTTTTTAAACAATCGCCAAATTTTACTACTTATTTTGGAAACATTTCGGATGAAACTGTTTAGCACCATTTTATGGTGACCAAAAGTATTTCAGCATTTGGCGACAATATCTCTTTAACGAATATTAGTAACATACCGCTTTACAAAGTAAGGAGGGGAGCATTATCGAAGGTATTCCAAAACGATTCCCGCTAATTCCGCAACATTTTAAATCGCACCAAGAACCAACAATAATTGAAATTTCCCAAAATAATTAAAGCAGGTATAAATGGATTATGGGCGGCTACGTTTTTTTTTTTTGAACAGTTCGAAGCCGTACAGAAAAGGTAAGACTCCATGTAAAAAAATATGTATTAACCGATAAATCTTTTTAAACATGTGAAGTTTAATCCCACACACATATTTCGGAAATATTTCAAATTTGTATAAGCTTAAATGTCGTGCTTTCGTTTCTAAATGAATACTATTTTGCTTCTATTTATTGCTGTATTAGTTTTATGAGTAAGAAAGAAGTTCGATTTTTAATCACGTCTAAAAGGTTTGTTTTGAATTATTTCATTTAAAACAGAAAACAAGTGCAAGTAACGAGTGTTTCTCATAATTACTACTGACCCAGGCAACGCCGGGTATTTTTGCTAGTTTTATATAAAAGAAAAGATGCTGGGCAAAGTAGAATCTTTAATGCAACTTTAAAATATCTCTAAAAAATTAGGATTTAACTTATTAATAAAACACGCTAAATGCTTTCTTTTTATTATTTTCTTTTTAAAATTCAAATATTGTGGTTTGTAGGGAAAAGTTATATTTTCAATGAATGATTTTCATATTTTCAATTATTAGATCTATCTGTGGGGGGGGGGGGGTTGAAAGAGGCAGCTGCCTTTCACTAGCTTTAAAAAACTAATATAGTTAGGCGTATGTAGTTGCATTTATTGTTGTTTTTACTTCCTTTTACATATTAAAGGAAGTATTGTATTCGCAAAAAAAAAAATTCACTCAAAAATCGGCCTTAATTTCCATTTTTCTCACCCCCGAATGAATGCTGAGGTTTTGTTTTGAGCAATCACGATTTCTTATTGCCTTCATTGACTGTTTTGAGGTCCTATCATTTTATTTTCCCGCCAGCACCCTCTGCAGCATCACCGTCGACCGGCCGCCTCACGATGCTGCTCCTCTAGCGAAAACCGTCTCCAGGTTGCGTCAATATCCTACACTTACACGCATACATGCACGCACGTACACACACACACATACACAAACACATACAATAACACATACACACGTAAACACATACACACACTCAAACACATACACACACTCGCATACATACAAACAACTACACATACACACACACCTACACAGAACTATCCACACACTCATGCCTGCACACAGACACAAACACATATGCCTACACACATACACATCCCCCTCACACACAAACATTCATACACACAACTACCCACACACTCATACCTGCACACAGACACAAACACACATGCCTACACTCACATACCCCCCTCACACACACACCCCCACACACACACAAACATAAACACACGCCTACATACACAAACATAAACACACACACCTACACAGAACTATCCACACACTCATGCCTGCACACAGACACAAACACATATGCCTACACACATACACATCCCCCTCACACACAAACACTCATACACACAACTACCCACACACTCATACCTGCACACAGACACAAACACACATGCCTACACTCACATACCCCCCTCACACACACCCACACACACACAAACATAAACACACGCCTACATACACAAACATAAACACACACACACTCGTGATTGCGGAAAACATAATTTGAATTCAAGAGGTCAAAATTCAACTTTTTTTTCAAGCTGAACACAAGTGCATACCTAAGAACCTATGGACGCCAGAAATATCCATTTTGACAATCCCCGCAAAAATTACGAGTTTTCTCGTGACGTCCGCATGTATGTGCGTATGAGTGTATACATCTCGCATAACTCAAAAACGGTATGCTGTAGAAAGTTTAAATTTGGTATGTAAACTCCTACTGGAGTCTAGTTGTGCACCTACCATTTTGGTTGCATTCGGATGTTTTAAAAGTGGTCTTTTATACCTTTTTGGGGGGAAAATCATTTTTTGTTCATTTCGATGCAAACTCAAGTAGTGTTATAATTTGACGGACACTTGGCAATATATCGCCTGGTTTTTGGTTGCTGTTTTGTCGCCAACTTGGCGTCACATTTGGCGTTTATTTTTATTTTTATTTATTTTTTTTAATTTCGTTTTATTTGACCACTATTGGCGATAGTTAGATGGTTAACCATTGAATCACATTACATTTGCCAATATTCGAAAAATTTATCTGCGTAAAACGTTTTTTTTTTTTTTTTTTTGCTTCGGCTCGCAACAAACTAGGCAGAAAATGTTTCCTTGCTTAGTCCAAGGCACTATTATCATTAAATTAATGTAAAAGGAAGTCATGTGATGCACAAATCAGCTCGTTTTGATAGATATGCTTTGAGTATATCATGCCACTTGCCTCTAAAAAAAATTTCGAAAGAACGAACATGCTACCGCAAATATGATTTTTTTTAGGTCTGAACATTGAAAACAAGGGATTGTTAGCACATGGACCTAGAATTTTCAACTATACATTACTAAGTTTTCATCCTAATTACAGTTGATGCCAAATTTCATGTGAAATGCCCTCTTCTTGCAGCTTCAGCAAAGTCTCCCCGGGTGGCATATCAACAGCCTTTACTTTGTTAGAGACCATGTAAGATATTTGTTGACTTGATTGGCTACCACGTAAAAACGTCATCCACCTCCTTAGCTTGTTTTGTATCCTCTAATTATTATTGTTTCATTTCGAAACATGATCTTCTAGATATTATTCTAAAGGGGGAGGGGTGTTAAAATTATTCAAACGGGAATTCGGATTTGCGTGGAACGAAATGTGTTCACGTGCGATGGATGGGAAGAAAAAGCACGACAGATGCACTTGCAGCGACTGGCCAATCAGGAGTCCCAAAATACTACAAGGTCCCTAGCTGAGTAAAGGTTAATTATATGCCCCCCGGGTGATGAGTTTTTCCAATGAATATACGTGCTACAATAGCAATCGCCGTATGACCATCTAGAAGCAACTAGTCTCTAAGTCTTCACGTTTAGGGGATGTCTACAAATGATGTCCGGCTTTGAGGGGGGGGAGATTCATGAAATTGTGACATTTTGTGACAAGACGGACAAGAAGTGTGACATCACTCATTTTTTTAACTAAGAATATGTTTCTGAAAAATAGCGTGGCATGTGACAAGAGGGGGGGAGGGGAAGTGCGATATTTTGTGACAATGGGGGACGGACCAAAAAAAAATTTTTAAAGTGTGACATCAGTTTTGGACAGTACTTCTTCACTTTGGGAAAACTTCCGATAATGACTGCTATAAATGATTCAAAACTTTTAACCATAATTTGGATACGATTTAGATTTGCGAAACTACGACTTGCGGGTTGTATGTCGAAATTGATCCTTGTAACACGTAGTTATTGTTCCAGAGGTGACTTGGTCGAGAGTGTTTCGAGCCACTGTTAATCAACCTGCGCCCCCCACGGTTACCGAACAAGATCTCATCCTTTCTAGACTTAAACTAGCGGAGATTTCAAATAAAAATCGATTTTGCAGTGTTTCGCAATGTTGGTAGCGAAAACTTACCTTTGCTCTTTTAACATTCTTGCAGTCAAAAGCACGAATTTTTCTACGTGCGGTGGAATTTGTTTAAAATTACCAAATTAGATGGAAATAGTATTAAAACCAATTTCAAAAAATTTGACTAAACACTGTAAGCATTTCATGCGACTGGTCGGTTTTTTTTTTTTTTTTTTTTTTGCTGTCAGACGATCGGAAAAAGCTCAATCAGTTAAAATCTTACCTGTTGCCATTCTGTACTGGCTAACAAACAAAAAAACTCGCAATTAATTTTCATTCATAAACAAAGCTTTTAAAAGGATTCCAATCTTCCCTTTTGAATATGGATTCTGATTTGTTTAAAGCAAAACTTAGTGCTGATTATCTTTCTTGAAACGCGTTGTCCCACTATATCTGGAAAAAAAAGTAAATATTTTTACATTTTCAACGTGTTCTGACCCGCGAGATTCCTCTTAATATCAAGCGCGGCACATGTGCTTGGGATTTTTTATTTTTAATTTAATACAGTAAAAACTCGCTACAATGATATTCTGGGGACCAAAGAAATATATTGTTGTAGAGGGATATGTTGTTATACCGAAGACCTATACATATTTTGGAAATACAAAAGGATTTTTTTTATTTTAATGTTATAGTATATGCACTACCTAGGTATAAATGTATTTGGGTGATTCTCCAAAATCCTAGCAATATTATGTCCCAGGAGCCTAACACAAGGATTGTCTGCCTAGATTTTTTTTCTTTTTTTTTTTTTTTAATAGTTAGAAATAACTTTTCCGATGTTATTCCATTCCTATTGAGCAATAGTTCATTCATTTTTCCGACAAAAATTTTTGAAAAATCCAGAAATTCCCTCTTTTGGCGTGTTTTCATTCGTTTTTTCAAATATACTTAAATTGTTTTAAAATCTTAAGTCAACATTCCATAAATTTAATTTGTAGTACTAAATTAAACATGCTTAAAGGTGTAAAGTAACATCCTCAAACTAAATTTAATTATTTAAATAATCAAAGTACGTCATTTTAAAGCTTGTTCCCAGGTTTCATGTCATTCTCCTGTCCTAGGAATGAGTTCAATTATTATTGATTAAAAAAAGGAATTTTTAATTTGTTGTACTACAACCCTGTTTATTATCACCATTATCTTGGATTCCTTGAGCATTTTGTTTCTTACTAAAATTTTGAAGTTCAAAAATGGATATGTAACATTTTAAATAATTCTTACAGTGGTGAAAAGGAATAAGTATATAATATGCAGTAAGTCTTCTCCTGTCAGAAAAAACGAGAAAAATGGGCAAACGTTGATAAAATAGGATATTTTTCATTATTTGAGAACCAAATTACCGTAATAAAGGGTGGTTGAAAAATTTAAAAAAAAAATCGTTTTACAGGGGTTTATTGCTGTAGAGAATACTGTAATATTGAGAGGAGGATAACATTAATTCCTATGTGAGTTCACCGGGACCACGAAATGCTATCGTAGTAGAGGGATTATCGTTGTATCGGATAGCGTTGTAGCGAGGTTTTACTGTATTAGTTCTTGGTATAATTACTATTTCTTCACTTGTGGTAACTGTGTAATAAATTAAGAGAAATTTTATAACAACAAATACAGTAATATTACTTAAACATGAGTGCTTCAGATAAAAATAAAGAAGTGGATTACAATAACCCTTAATATACGAGGGGTGCACCAAATAAGGTCATGTAGGCCAATAAAGGACCACCCCTCTCTCCATCATTTTCTATGTAGAATCGCAACAATTCGCTAGAATGTGATTTTATCAACATCAAAAAGTCTAAGTGGTGATAATGCGTTATCAACCTGCTATTTTACAGTAAATTTTGTTCTTCCATGGTTCACTGCAGTTTACTCGTATAAACGAGCTAATGTGTGCATCACATAACTTCCTTTTACACCAATTTAATGTTATTTCCCTATTATTGCAATTTTAATGTGATTCTCTCTCTAACTCTCTAAATATCACCAACAATGGCCACATTGAAACCAGATTAAAAAAAATATAATAATAATTTAAAAAATCGCCAAATTTGTCCAAAAGACTGGCGATATATCGCCCAAGTGTCCGCCAAATTATAACACCACTTGAGTTTACATCGAAATTAACAAGGATTTCCTCCCAAAAAGCTACAAAAGACCCCCTTAGAAACACCGAAATGCAACCAAAAACGGAGGTGCACAAAAAAATGCCAAATTCGTCGCCAAGTTGGCGACAAAACTTGGCGACTAACAGCTTGGCGATATATTGCCAAGTGTTTGCCAAATTATAACACCACTTGAGTTTACATCGAAATTAACAAGGATTTCCTCCCGAAAAGCTGCAAAAGACCCCCTTAGAAACACCGAAATGCAACCAAAAACGGAGGTGCACAAAAAAAATGCCAAATTCGTCGCCAAGTTGGCGACAAAACTTGGCGACTAACAGCTTGGCGATATATTGCCAAGTGTTTGCCAAATTATAACACCACTTGAGTTTACATCGAAATTAACAAGGATTTTCCTCCCGAAAAGCTGCAAAAGACCCCCTTAGAAACACCGAAATGCAACCAAAAACGGAGGTGCACAAAAAAAATGCCAAATTCGTCGCCAAGTTGGCGACAAAACTTGGCGACTAACAGCTTGGCGATATATTGCCAAGTGTTTGCCAAATTATAACACCACTTGAGTTTACATCGAAATTAACAAGGATTTCCTCCCGAAAAGCTGCAAAAGACCCCCTTAGAAACACCGAAATGCAACCAAAAACGGAGGTGCACAAAAAAAATGCCAAATTCGTCGCCAAGTTGGCGACAAAACTTGGCGACTAACAGCTTGGCGATATATTGCCAAGTGTTTGCCAAATTATAACACCACTTGAGTTTACATCGAAATTAACAAGGATTTCCTCCCGAAAAGCTGCAAAAGACCCCCTTAGAAACACCGAAATGCAACCAAAAACGGAGGTGCACAAAAAAATGCCAAATTCGTCGCCAAGTTGGCGACAAAACTTGGCGACTAACAGCTTGGCGATATATTGCCAAGTGTTTGCCAAATTATAACACCACTTGAGTTTACATCGAAATTAACAAGGATTTCCTCCCGAAAAGCTGCAAAAGACCCCCTTAGAAACACCGAAATGCAACCAAAAAACGGAGGTGCACAAAAAAATGCCAAATTCGTCGCCAAGTTGGCGACAAAACTTGCCGACTAACAGCTTGGCGATATATTGCCAAGTGTTTGCCAAATTATAGCACCGCTTGAGTTTACATTGAAATTAACAATGATTTTACCCAAAAAGGCGTAAGAGACCCCTTTTGGAACATCCGAATGCAACCAAAAGAGAAGGTGCAAAACTAGACCCCACTAGGAGTGTACGTACCAAATTTCAATTTTCTAGGACATACCGTTCTTGAGTTATGCGACATACATACACACATACGCACATACATACGTACATACAGACGTCACGAGAAAACTCTTTGTAATTAACTCGAGAAACTTCAAAATGGATATTTCGGGCGTCTATACGTTCTTAGGTACATATGTACGTGTGGTCGGGTCGAAAAAAAAACTCAACATTCATTTGGGGGTGAGCAAAATGGAAATTAAGGCCGATTTTTGAGTGAAAATTTTTTCGCGAATACAATACTTCCTTTTTTCTAAAAGGAAGTAAAAAGTTCTCGCATATCCCTATTAAGATCCCGAAGGACCAGGTGGAGGATATGATCCAGTGCTGCGTATGTTGCACATTAGTGCACAAACCAAGGAATGGGCGAAGAAACCGCATAAAATATCTACTAATCAGTGCACTGAATGAAATAATTGATTCTTCTCATCTCCATTGAAGTAAATATGGAATTTTTGTTAATGTTTTTGAGTTTATCAAGTTTGATTAAATAAGTATGCTAATGATATAAAGCTGAAGAATTTGTTTGTTTGAGCGCGCTAATCTCAAGAACTACTGGTTCGAATTGAACATTCTTTTTGTGTTGAATAGTCCATTTATTGAGGAATAGTGGTACCCGCACGGCTTTGCCCGTAATAGAAAAATTAAAAGATCTTTTGGTTCGCCTGCTTATTAATAAATAATGTATGGTGAATTTTTTCGCCAATTGGCTTGTGCCCATGTTACGGTTTCACGGAATGATAATTTCGTAATTTACTCGTCCATCTTAGGATAATTTTGTTCTTAAAATTGGAATAGAAAAAAAACCATATTGAATTTTCGAAAAATCGCTTCTAGGTGCACACCCTCATGCTACAAACTAACTTTGTGCCAAATTTCATGAAAATTGGCCGAACGGTCTAGGCGCTATGCGCGTCACAGACATCCAGACAGAGAGACTTTCAGCTTTATTATTAGTAGAGAAGGCTATATGCTATATAGCATCACGCCAAGAAGTGCTGGGTTAGCAACTCTAGGGTCTCGGGTTCGAACCCGGTTGCGGGGGAAGACTTTTCAGCATTTAATACCCGGCTTATTTAAAAATTAATTTTTTTATCAAGGTTTTCAATTATTATTTTTTATTTTTTTATTTTTAACATTTTTTTATTTCACGAAAAACATTGATGTGGTTAAGGATGGGTAATTTTTTACTATATGTATATCATATATGTATCATAGCGTGATGTACTTAAAATAGGTTTTTAAGACATTGTTGTATTATTAACGCGGCTGAAACCGCTGGGCACAGCTAAAAATAATTAAAGGAAAGTATAAAGTGTTTCTCAATATTATTACCGACCCAGGCAACGCTGGGTATGTTTGCTAGCGTTTTTATAGTTACCAGTAGCGAATATTTGAAACATGTTTTTAGTTTGGTTCTTCTTTTCGTCGTTTTTTCAGAGATGGCCTTATTAAAGACCCCTGTTTCTAATAAGGTCAATTCGCCGTTTTTTGTTTAACTGCTGACAAACACAACTTAAGGGGGCCCGGGGCACAAAAATCGTCAAATTTTGCAACTTTTTTTTTATTTTGTTACTAGTGCTACCCGCACGGCTTTGCCCGTAATAGAAAAATCAAAAGGTCTTTTGGTTCGCTTGTATATTTACAAATAATGTATGGTGAATTTTCTCGCCAGTTGGCTTGTACCCATCTTACGGTTCCACGTTATGATAATTTCGTATCTCGCCAATTGGCTTGTGCCCATGTTACGGTTCCACGTTATGATAATTTCGTAATTTATTCGTCCATCTTATGATAGTTTTGTTTTTAAAATTGGAATAGAAAAAGAACCACATCGAATTTTCGAAAAATCGCTTCGAGGTGCACACCCCCATGCTACATACTAACTTTGTGCCAAATTTCATGAAAATCGGCCTAACGGTTTAGGCGCTATGCGCGTCACAGACATCCTACAGACATCAAGACATCCAGACATCCTCCGGACAGAAAGATTTTCAGCTTTATTATTAGTAAAGATTATTATTTAAAAATCTTTGTCTTTTTCTGCTTAAAAGGACGTTTGAATCTTGTTTCTTGAATGAAAGATGTTATTTTTGTTGCAGGAATTTAACTGATGTTATATTTAACTTTAAAACTTCAAACGCGTTTTTCTCCATGATGCAGCTTTTCAGGATTTTTTGCATTCAAACTCTTATAAGTCAGGAACTGAAGATAATGAAATTTGGAGCATATATATTTTTTTTTCAAACAGTTTACTATAAGTTTTATTCGGCGAATTTGAAGAAAGCCAATACTGCAAGAAACATGATTTTTTTTTTTTTTAATATCTTAGAATTTTTCGGATTTTTTTTTCAAATATTTTCTATTTTTTATTGAATTAACATTTTTTAAATCGCCGAAGTTAATTGAATTAAAGCTTAGATATTAGTGCATAATTTCTTGAAAAAAAACTTGAAAATTGACCAAGAATATTTTGAGTTTTAGCAATTTTAAGCAACCCCCTCTTTTTAAGAAAATTAATTAAATTTAAATAAAACTCTTTTTTTTTTAATATTTATGTTATTATTTTGGTTATTAACTAGATGGTCTGGTCAGGGCAAAAAAGTTCAACATTGTAAATTGCTTAATGAATTTATTTTCCAAATGTGTCCTGAACCCCCTTAAACTTTTATATTCAATTAGTGGTACCGGCACGGATTTGCCCGTAGCTGAAAAATTAAAAGGTCATTTGGCTCGCCTGTATATTTACAAATAATAGATGACAAATTTCTCGCCAATTTGTTATGTTCATTTGCTCGCCAATGTAACGGTTCCACGTTATGATAATTTCGTAATTTACTCTTCCACGTTGTGATACTTTGCTCGGTAAAATGTTTTTAAAATTGGAATAGAAAGAGAACAAAATCGAATTTTCGAAAACTCGCTTCGAGGTGCACACCCCATGCTAAAAATTACCTCTCTGTCAAATTTCATGAAAATCAGCCGAACGGTCTAGTCTCTGTGCGCGTCACAGAGATACTGATAGAGATCCAGATATCCAGACAGAGAGACTTCCAGCTTTTAGTAAAGATTATTTTTATTTTTTATAAGTTTTTTGATAAATGTAAATAAAAAAAATGGAAGCCAATTGAAAATTAAAATGAGCGATATATTAGGCCCTAAACCTTAGGTTGGCCTTACTTGGCACACTTACAGTAGTATTCTTCGCACTGTCTGGAACTTTCCACCACAACTTATCAACTCTTCATGTCCCAAAACATTTTTATTTTAATAAATTTCACTACAAAGTGACAAAGATCGTCCGGCAAATGACGGTTACCCCAAAAATCTTCGGGAAGGGTGATTTATAGCATCAAACAAAAGATGGATTCGGTGTAAATATACAAAAGAGATTATGTCCGGGGATCAGCAAAAATTAAGGAGTTGGTGTTACGAGTCTTTCACTGAAAGCGAATTTTGCAATAAAAATGACAAATAGCTCTGTACCATAAAAGGTTAATGAGTCATTTATTTAGCCGGGAAGATGTTAGCCTGTCAAAATGTGTCAAACGATATGAATTTGCGCGATTAAGTGGTGCGGGCAAATTACAACGGAGATGACACTTTGGAACATGGGGGGGGGGGAGCACGGGATGGAAGTCTGATAAAACAAAGTAAAGATTTTCTCAGTTAGCTCATCTAAAATACGTTGTACCAACACATAGTAATTAATATATGTATGTTACAGTCAGTGGGACTTTTAAGTTTTTGGAGGGCTTTAATTTTTTCTCAATTTGCCGAATGAAACTCCAAAGTTTATACAAAATAAATAATTTCTTCTTTACTAATAATAAAACTAAAGTCTCTCTGTCCGGAGGATGTCTGGCTGTCTGTAGGATGTTTGGATGTATGGATCTCTGTGACGCGCATAGCGCCTAGACCGTTCGGCCGATTTTCATGAAATTTGGCACAAAGTTAGTTTGTAGCATGGGGGTGTGCATTTCGAAGCGATTTTTCGAAAATTCGATGTGGTTCTTTTTCTATTACAATTTTAAGAACAAAACTATCATAAGATGGAACGAGTAAATTACGAAATTATCATTTCGTGGAACCGTAACATGGGCACAAGCCAAATTGGCGAGAAAATTCACCATACATTATTTGTAAATATACAGGCGACCCAAAAGATCTTTTAATTTTCTATTACGGGCAAAGCCGTGCGGGTACCACTAGTTACTAATAATAAAGCTGAAAATCTTTCTGTCTGGATATCTGGATCTCTGTCTGTCTGGATCTCTATGCAGGGCCCGATCAAGATAATCTGGTGCCCAGGTCCTGAGAAAAAATTGGTGCCCCCCCCCCCCCCCCCTTATGAGAGAATCAGCACAATATTTCAAAGTCAATGTTTTATACTAAAAACCTACACATTACTACAGAAACCTGGGATTTGAATACCAAACACTTGATAGTCACCCATACTAATCACAGTTAAAATTGCCTTATCTTAAGGTGAAAATGAATTAAAAAACAGTTTAAATCTGCAAAAATAGCCAAAAAGAAAAAAAACTAATTCTGACATTAAGCTTTAAAAAGGCTTCTTTCTGGCTTTAACAGAGGCAAATGTGTCGCATCATCGAAATCTAATTTTGATGTCACAGAATTTTCAATGGTCAATAAGAAAAACGCCTGTAAATTATCCTGAGAAACGCAGCTTCTCAAACGATTTTTGATTCTTTTCAAAGCTGAAAAGGAACGTTCACTTTAACAGAAAAAAAAGGAAGGAAGTAAGTTAATTTAGGCTATTTTTAGTGCCCCTAAATTTGTGGTGCCCAGGTCCGCGGACCCGCTGGAACCGTGCGTTAATCAGGCCCTGTCTCTATGACGTGCACAGCGCCTAGACCGTTCGGCCGATTTTCATGAAATTTGGCACAAAGTTAGTTTGTAGCATGGAGGTGTGAACCTCGAAGCGATTTTTCGAAAATTCGATTTCGTTCTTTTTCTATTTCAATTTTAAGAACACTTTCCCGAGCAAAATTATCACAACGTGGAAAAGTAAATTACGGAATTATCATAACATGGAACCGTAACATGGGCGAGCGAATGAACATAGCAAATTCGCGAGAAATTCGTCATCCATTATTTGTAAATATACAGGCGAACCGAATGGCCTTTTAATTTTTTACTACGGGCAAAGCCGTGCGGGTACCACTAGTGCAAAATAAAAGTATGTTGTATGTTGAATGAATCCAAACCTTAAATTCATTTTCAAGTGAAATTTAATCGATTTTCAAAAAAAATATACTCCTTAATTACCATTGACGCTTCTATTGCAACAAAAGGGTAGCAGGAAGGGAGCTTCGCAACTAATTGCGCATTCTTCCGGTTTACTATTCATTGAGAATCTTTTTCCCAGCGGGTGTTCTAAAATTTTTCTCCCTGCCACGTCCCATCACAATGGAAAAATCTGAATGCATTGTTGCACCAATGCTTGACTTTTAATTAATTGTCGATATTTTTTCTGTGAAGGAAGTGATGTCGTGGTTTCCTTCAGTCAAAAGGACTACTTTCAGTCATTGAAATTGATAGAATAAAATAATAATAATAATAATAACGTAGAGCGAAAAAAAAAAATTCATTTTCCCAACGCTTGGGTTTTAATTAATTTTTTAAATAACCGATTTTGAAAAAAAAGGCGTGGTCTTGATGACATCACAAATGATGCAGTACTTTGGCGCATCTGTCTACCGCGTTTCCACGTTTATGATCATCAAGAAGCGAATTAAAATTGCTCTCTACGCTTGCTTTCAACCCTATCGTTGCCAATACACGTGAGTAAAGATGCGCATTAAATATTTTGCTCTGTGAATGGCAACACTGAATGGTATTTCATCATTTGTGATGTCATCAGCAGAAGCGTAAAAACAACGACAGCGCACCGATTAAAATATTTCTTTTGAAAACATTAAAATTAGTCAAATTATTTTAAAAATGGTCAGATCCGATGTTTTTAAAGCGTGATCTTTCAGAAAAAAAAAAAAAAACACTTTTAAAATATCAAAAACGACCCCATTTCCGTGATTGGCGCCACCTCTTTGTTTCTTACTGAAAATAATGTCGAAGTGCAGTTAAAGAACTGGGTAGAAGGGAAAGTTTTTTGACAGTTTTAGAGAAAATGAAGGTTTTTTGGGCTGTGTAACATTTTCGAGCACATGAAGACTTAGCTAGATGAAGAGTTAAATAGTTTTGAAGAACTGGAGTTTTTTTTATCTGGAAGAAAGATTATGGGGGTCCAGGACACAAAAATCATCACTTTTTGAGCAATCACGATTGCTTATTGTGCTCAATTGACTGTCCTTGGCGTTGTGGTTCTTTTTTCAGCTTGGACCAGGGGCCTCTGCAGCACCACCGCCCACCGTCCTCTGCAGGCGGCGCGGCTGCTCCGGTCCTGAGCTATCCGCTTCTCCTGGTCGGAGGCGACCGTGTCCTACACACACGCACGCTCACACACATACACACACACGACTTCACACACATACACTCACACACGCCTACGTGCATACACACACAGGCCTACACACACGGACAAGCCTACACACTTACACACACAACTATGCACACATAACTGCAAAGGAGGAGAGGCAGGCTTGGGGGGGGGGGGGAAACAGGAGCCGTTTCTAGAAACAATAACTTCAATAAGTAGGGTCCTATCGCATTTCGTGATTGCGAAAAACATAATTTGAATTCAAAATTTCAGAATTCAAATTATTTTTTTTAATCATTTTTTTTTTTTTAATTCTGTTTTCTTCTGCTTAAAAGGACGTTTGAATCTTGTTTCTATCTTAATTAGAACGAAAGATCTAACTGTTTTTTTTGCATGCATTTAACTAATATTGTACTTCACTTTAAAACTTTAAACGCGTTTTTCTCCAAGATGCAATTTCCCCGATTTTTTGCATTCAAGCTTTTATAAGTCAAAAACTGATAAAAATAAAGTAATGAAATTTGAATCTTCGAATTTTTCGAAATTTTTCTTCAAATATTTTCTATTTTTTATTGAATTGATGTTTCTTAAATCGCCGAATAAAAATTACAGCTTAGATATTTGTACATATATTTTTCTTTTTTTAATTTGAAAATTGACCAAGAAAATGATGAGTTTTTGCGATTTAAAGCAACCCCATTTTTTAAAAATCAATTTAAATTGAAAAAAAAATTGATATTTATGTTATGATTTTGCTAAAGATTTTGAATCAGTTCAAAAACGTTCAAAACTGTGAACTGTTTACTAAAATGTTTTTGCAAAATGTGTCCCATACCCCCTTACGTGACATTTTCGAAGGAAATAAATTTTTGGCCGGATGGAGAAATTAAGTGATATTTTCAAATTAAAAAAAAACTTTGAGAAAGTGAACAAAGTGTTTTGGGATGCAATGTTTGTAGAAATGGAGATTTCTGACCGGAGGAAAAGTTGAGTAACGATTTTGAACGAATGAAACTTTTTGGCTGGATGAAAAATATAGCGACATGTTTGAGAGAGAAAAAGAGAAGAAATGGAGATTTTTATGTGAATAATGAATGGGGTCGTTTCCGAAATTTTAAAAGTATTGTAACGGATTCGGTGAGACTTCCAACTTTCTTGAAAGGATGACACAGTTCTTGATAAAAACACAGGAAATTTATTTACACTATGTACAGGAAAGATCGTCAACAACTGCTAAATTATTCATCAGCAATTAAGCAATTATCACACAACACCGTAGACTCAACGGTTACACACGTATTTACTCCCAAATACGAAAAAACAACACAGCGAAATGCCTCGCAATAAACAGAGCTAATACACTCTCCGAACAAATTCTCAATCAAAACTGAACTCCTTATCCAGCGTAACGGTTTATATACACACCGAAAAGAAATCTCTCAAATATTCCACACGCTTCTGGAAAATAGTAGACCGTTATCAAATTTTATCAATGAACAAAAAGGAAATAGGGGGGTTCGTATACTTTAGCCATATGAAAAGGGGTTGTATATTCATTACGGGAAACTATTTACAGGTTACGTTACTACAATAATTACTATTTACAGGATTTGTAACAGTATTTTTTTCTGGTAGAGAATGCTTAAAAACATAGGATCTGACCCTTTTTTAAATAATTTGACTAAGTTTATCATTAAAAAAAAATACTTTTAATCGGTACGCTTTCATTGTTTACGCTTCTACCGATGACATCACAAATGATGAAATGCCATACACTGATGCCATTTACGGAGTGTAATACTTAATTCGCATCTTTACTCACGTGTACTGACAACGATATGGTTGATAGCAAACGTAGAGCGCAATATTTAAACTTGCTTCTTAATTATCATAAAGTGGAAATGAGGGAAACGGATGCGTCAAAGTAGGTCATTTGTGACGTCATAAAGACCACGCCTTGTTTGCAAAATCGGACATTTTAAAAAATTAATTTAAAATCAGGCGGTGGGAAAATAAAAGTTTTTTCTCGCTCCATGTTATTTTTATTTATTTATTTATTTATCTTTTATTTTTATTTTTTTTTTATTTATTTTCATTTATTTATTTATTTATTTATTTTTTTTTTTTTTTTTGCTTATTCTATCAATTTCAGTGACTAAAAGCAGTACTTTTGACTGAAGGAAACAGCCCCGTTGAAATACCGTGAGAGAATAGTTAACATACTGTTCAGCCCGCTAAATGGAATAACCAATTTTCCACGAAAAAGAAGTCTGATAAAAAGAGTAATCCATTGTACGGAATCAAAATGATTACATTGAGTAGGATATCTTATTTTCCAAATATCCCTTATGGCCAGCCCCTTGTAATGAACATCAGATCAGTGTTGAAAATTACGTTTTAACCATTCGATGGATTTTTTAATGATAAGAAAAAAAGGTTTTGCGTTACCAACCAGTATTACGGTCTAAAATCCCCAGTGTTAAGTTTTTTTTCCTTTTATCAGTCTGATCATTTTTACGAACACTATCCTCATATACGAGGCGTGTTTTTAAAGTAAGTTCCGTTTTTATATAAAAAAAAGAACGAGTACAGATAGAGCTAAGTAATTTAGTGCACAAAAATCTACCACCCTTACGCTATTTTTCGACATTGCTCCCGTGATTTTCCAAGCATTTGTCATAGCGTGGTGCAGGTTTTTGTATACCTATTCGTAAAAAGTTACCGCCCGTTTAGTCAACCCTGAGGACTCTTACAGGGCTTTGGCTGGGGCGTTTTTGAACATCCTCTGGTCTGCCCTCACCTCGCTCGCAGCATCTTTCATTTGTTTCGGCATCTAAAGTCTTTCCAAGGTGGTCTGTGGCACAACAGCAATAATGAGCTCAGAGAACATGTTATCCCATGGCTGACTACACAGGCGGCAATTTTCTATGAATAGGTATACAAAAACCTATACCACGCTATGACAAATGTTTGGAAAATCACGGGAGCAATGTCAAAAAATAGCGTAAGGATGGTAGATTTTTGTGCAATTAATTTCTTTGCTCTATCTGTACTCGTTCTTTTTTTATATCAAAACGGTACTTACTTTAAAAACATGCCTCGTATATATAATAGCGAATGATAGAGTAACGCTCCTGACGTCATCAACAATGAAACTCGTGCCATTGCATGATTATTTGTTATGTTTTGGAAATGTTTAACATGCAGGGAAAGGCTTTTTCGTGACAAGGCGGAACTCGATCCGGCAACTGAACCGTTTTACTGGTAAGACTGTGCATGCCCCACTGAATACTTAACGGCCGTGGCAATCGCTGAAACTCATGGCAACAAAGAGGGCGCCACTGGCTACCCCTGTTTTTGTTTCCATTTGGCGTGATTGTGAGCGTTGGCGCTTTGGCATCTGTGAATACGTGATTTCTCGACTTATTATCGGACGTACGTCATTTGACGAAAATTTCAATTTTAAAAGAAGGAATGAAGAGAAAAAGTGCTGAATAAACATTGTATTACAAAGGTGAAGAGCATTTCTTATTATTATTTTAATATCATATCAAAAATTACGCGTAATAAAAAATTTTAACTAAACACAGAAAACATATGATTTTTTTTTTTTTTAATATTAATGCGTAATTCTTAATATATTTTTTCAAACTTTTTTTTTTTTTTTTGAAAGCTTTGCAAATAATTTTCAAATTTTTTATTGAAAATCCCTTGGGGTTTCCTTTTTGGATACAACAGTTCTAAGATTGATGATATATGGCAGGCAAGCCCTCATTTCTAATTTTACATTGCTCATTTACATGCGAATTTTTTTTCTGCTCAATAAATTACATCGAAAAAAAAAAAAAACACGCTCCGCAATCTGTAAATACATTCATTTCTCAAAACTTGAGAGGGTCATTCATTGCCCTTTTGACCCTGATGGGTATTAGAGGGGGAGGGGGGTATAGGAATTTACGTTAACAATTGCCATTCTTTTCGCTCGTAATGTAGTGTATATTTTACAACGAATAGAATTTAATTAAAAATGTACGCTTGGAAACAGGCCCGACATTTAAAAATTCGCGGGGGAGGGGGGGGGGCAAAGGTTTTGTGTTCGGGAAAAAACAACAAAACAACCCAAAATACGAGCATAATGCCTAATTTTAGTATGTTTGTAAAATTTAGGGGTGTCATAATTGCCCCCCCCCCGTGATATCCCCACTTGACAGGCCTGGTTTAGGAATATTCTTTTTCAAATGAAGAAGAACAATAGAAAAGTTAAAAATATGACGGCAATTTGAGAAAATGAACCATTAACATAATTTTAAAAACATTTAAAATCAGAGTGTGACTAATACATGGTTCTACGACGGGTCCGTGGTTCTCGCACGAATATTTTACCGACACCAAAATAATGTCATTTATCTTTTTCCCCTTCCATTTTTAGCACATCTCATGTTATAATAACTTTAGTGTAGATTTTAGTCGTATATTAGTGCACAATACGCATAGAGATGCACAAACGTTTAGTGCACAAGAGCTATTTCGAAAAAGTGCAGTTTTTTTTTTCCTTACAAAAGGAAATTCATAGCATAATTAAAAAATAAATAAAAATAACATGAAGCTAGAAAAAACTTTCATTTTTCCGAAGCTTAGTTTTTAATTTTTTAAATGTCTGATTTTGAAAATAAGGCGTGGTCTTTATGACGTCACAAATGATGTATTTTGGCGCATCTGTCTACCGCGTTTCTACGTTATGATGATCAAGAAGCGAATTACATATTGCACTCTACGCTTACTATCAATCATATAGTTGCCAACACTTGTGAGTAAAGAAACTAATTGAATATTGTGCTCTGTGAGTGACATCAGTGAATGGCATTTCATCATTTGTGATGATTTGTTTTATTTGCCATTTTAAAGATGTCTTTAAACATACATTCGATTTGCGATAGCTCGAATGTAAAAAGACAGACGGAAAACTTCGACTTATCGAAAGTTTGACTTAACGATAGTTTTGGTTTTTGATATTTTAATACTAAAAACCATCGAATGCTTTAATATGTACATATAACCGACAAAATTATAGAACTTAAGTTTTTTAGCACAATATGCACAGTTTAATCAAATGTATTGATAGAAAAAAATCAAAAGCATGCTGGAACCGCTTGAATAGAGCTGATTCTACTTCAGGAAATGTGCACATCTTCGTTCGTTTCAAATTCGGATTGGAAGTGAAGGTGAAATAATTATTCTCTCATAGTCACTTCTTTCTTTCTTTTTTTTTTCGTTCTTTCGAAATAAATTTCGAGTAATCCTGGAAAAAACTTAGAGTTGAAAGAAGTTAACTTCGAGTTATTTATAATAATTAGAATGGAATTAAAGATAAAAAAAGTCGGGACTTGATAAAAATTTCGAGTTATAGTAATATTTGAGTTATCGGACTTCGAGTTATCGCAAATCGACTGTATTTTTAAGAAAATTAAAATATTTAGCGATGTAAAATCCTGTAAACATTGAATTCTAGTCATAAAAAAACTATTTTCTACACTTGAAAAATGAATGAGAAAGGAGCTTTGAACTAGAAACTTTGTAAGATATTTTATCGCCAAGTTTGGCGAAAATTTGGATATGAATTTTTTGTTGGAAAAATAAAATACACACACACAGTAGACCGTCAAGAATCCGCAGGAGTCTAAGATCTGCTTACAAATTTTTGTCATCTTCTTCTAATTGTATAGCATTAGGAGCAGCTCTAAATATCTAGCATTTCTTAAAATAAAAAAAGGGTGGGGAGGGGGGTAATTTTCCGTTATAGGTACGTAGCGGTGCATTTTTTAAGCTGGCGATTAGTTTCAATTTTATTTATTGTCATGGACTATTTCAAGTTACATATAAAGTACTTATTTGGCGGATACCATGAACTATTTTGTCTTTTTAAAGACTTATAAGCGAAGCAAGCCTAGAAACAAGATCAAAAAGTCCATTAAAATAAAAAATAATCCTCTGAATAATTAAGTTTCTCCATTAAGCGTAAAATAATCCAACAAATGAAGCACAAACTTTAAATGAGCATGTAAAATTAAATTAAAAGAAATTGCCAAACCAACTTTAGATGCTCAATTTACGCATTAAATAATCAGCTGAATAACATTACTGATTCGATTCGAACTGGTTGATTCGGTATATATCTGAGCATCTTGCGAAATATTAACGTTTGTTTTCTGTTTCATTTATTAATTAAAATAAACAAGCTTTGAAACTTGTCGTTGATTGGTTGATGCAACCGTGGCTTGTGGCGCCTCCTTGCGGTCAGAATGGGCAAATATGAAGTTTTGAAGTTTTTCCATCTAGTGTGGCCATGTTCAAGTGCAGAAATAGTTGCCCTGGTTTAACACAGGAAAGTCAAAAATTGTCAAGGCCTGGTAAGCGCCAGCGCATTCAGTGGGGCCATGGACTGTGTCATCTCAAGGGAATACAGAAACGAAAGAATGGTCAACAATGAACGCTACCTACTGGAATTTAGGGTTCATCCAGTGGACTTAGGGTTAAAATTTGAACTATCAAAATGTCACCAAACTGGTAATTCCTTCGTTCAAATGTGGAAACAAATTTTCGCTCGTCACACCTTGACGGGCGATTTTCTAGTTTTCTTTATAAACGAGCGAATGTGTGCATCACATGACTTCCTTTTACTCCAATTTAATGAAAATATTGCCTCGGAGTGAGCAAAGAAACACTTTAAATACTTTCATTCCAAGTCTGTTGCGAACCGAAGCAAAGAAAATGTTTTATACCGATAAATTTTCCCAATATTGGCAGTTTTAATGTGATTCAATGGTTGGTCAAACTGAAACCAGATTTTAAAAAAAAAAAAAAAAAAAAATTTGAATTTTGACCTCTTGAATTCAAATTATGTTTTTCGCAATCACGAGTGTGCGTACGTAAAAGTGTGTGTTTGTGTGTGGGGGTATGTATATTATGTGTAGGGGTATGTGTGTGTAGGCATGTGTGTTTGTGTCTGTGTGCAGGTATGAATGTGTGAATAGTTGTGTGTTTGTGTCTGTGTGCAGGTATGAATGTGTGAATAGTTGTGTGTTTGTGTCTGTGTGCAGGTATGAATGTGTGGATAGTTGTGTGTATGTGTAGGTGTCTGTATGTATGCATGAATGTGTGAGTAGTTGTGTGTATGTTTGTGTGTATGTGTATGTGTCTGTGTATGCGTGTGTGTATGTATTTGTGTGTGTGTATGTGTGCGTGTGCGTGTGTAGTTGTGTGTGTATGCGCGTGTGTGTAGGACATGGATGCAACCTGGAGACGGCTTTCGCTAGAGGAGCTGCATCGTGAGGAGCCGGTCGACGGTGATGGTGCGGAGGGTGGCGGTGGGAAAATAAAAAGATAGGACATCAAAACAGTCAAATGAGAACAATAAGCAATCGTGATTGCTCAAAAAAAAAAAATGCCAAATTCGTCGCCAAGTTGGCAAAACTTGGCGACCAAAAGCTTGGCGATATATTGCCAAGTGTTTGCCCAATTATAGCACCGCTTGAGTTTACATCGAAATTAACAATGATTTCCCCCCAAAAAGGTGTAAAAGACCCCTTTTGGAACATCCGAATGCAACCAAAAGAGAAGGTGCACAACTAGACCCCACTTGGAGTCTATGTACCAAATTTCAACTTTCTAGGACATACCGTTCTTGTGTTATGCGAGATACATACGCACATACGGACGTCACGAGAAAACTCGTTGTAATCAACTCGTGGATCGTCAAAATGGATTCTTCAGGTGTCTATAAGGTCTTAGGCATGTATCCACGTGTCGGGTTGAAAATAAAGATCAATATTTATTCGGGGGCAAGCAAAATGGAAATTAAGGTCGATTTTTGATTGAAAATTTTTTTGCGAATACAATACTTCCTTTTTACTTCCTTTTACAAAAAAGGAAGTATTGTATTCGCGAAAAAAATTTCACCCAAAAATCGACCCTAATTTCCATTTTGCTCGCCCCCGAATGAATGTTTAAGTTTTTTTTTTTTTTCCCAACCCGACCACACGTGGATATGTGCCTAGGAACGTACAGATACCCGAAATATTCGTTTTGACGATCCCCGAGTTAATTACAACAAGTTTTCTCGTGACGTCTGTATGTACGTATGTATGTGCGTATGTGTGTATGTATGTCGCATAACTCAAGAACGGAATGTCCTAGAAACTTGAAATTTGGTACTTAGACTCCTAGTGGGGTCTAGTTGCGCACCTCCCTTTTTGGTTGCATTCGGATGCTCCAAAGGGGGTATTTTGCCCCTTTGGGGGGGGGGAATCGTTGTTAATTTCAATGTAAACTCACGTGGTTTATAATTTGGCGACAAATTTGGCGATTTTTTTTTAAAATCTGGTTTCAATTTGCCCACTGTAGGTGATATTTAGAGAGTAAATTATTGAATGATATTAAAACTGCCAATAATGAGAAAATGACATTAAATTGGAGTAATAGGAAGTCATGTGATGCACACATCAGTTCGTTTGTAAAATCAAGTAAAAAGAAAACTAGAAGAAGTTTCTTTCGAAAACAAAGCATTCATCATTCCGCATATTTTTTTCAGAATAATAAACGTGCATTACCGGCCATTTTCACTCCAAATAACCCCATAGTTAACAAATGATTCCAAAATTACCACCCTTCCAAGAAAGTAAGCAGAGACCCTCGTTAAACACTTCATTGCATGAGGCCGAAATTTATGATTCCACCTAAAAACAAATAAACTTCTCCCCTCTAAATGAGTAGTTTAATTGAGCTAAATGAAGATGATGCCGTAGAAGAGTTTGTAAACAAAACGAAGAGCGTAATTGCTGATAATGGCGGCCATAAATTTCCTTGATGTGTTGCCATTTTTAAAACAAATTTTTTCCATTAAATCCCGTCATTATTTTAATTAGAACATGAATACCGTTGATAAATGATGCATCGGGAATTATTTGTGGTCATTTTTACATGATATTTTTTTTTGTTTGGTTACTGATGGTGATTTAGTACTGCATGTGTTTAATTAAGAGCAGTAAAATTACGAGCGCAATTTTCGTGATTCAAATAGTTTCGTTACACAAATTTGAGCCTGTGTATGAATTATTTTTGTACTGATCTATGTGCAGCTATATTTCAATAAAGATTGCTACCTGTACCTTGAGTATAGATATTGTAACGGATTCGGTGCGACTTCCACTTTCTTGAAATGAAGACACAGTTCTTGATAAAAACACAGGAAATTTATTTACACTATGTACAGGAAAGATCTTCAACAACTGCTAAATTATTCATCAGCAATTAAGCAATTATCACACAACACCGTAAACTCAACGTTTACACACGTATTTACTTCCAAATACGAAAACAACACAGCGAAATGCCTCGCAATAAGCAGAGCAAAAATGCACTCAGTTCGAAATCTCAATCGAAACTCTCCGTTTATCCATCGCTAACGGCTTTTATAAACATCCAAGAATTTTCCACAACATTCTTTCTGCTTCGAGAAATGCGTAGACCGTTATCAAATTTTATCAATGAAAATAAAAAGAATAGGGGGTTGTATACTTTAGCCATATGTTAAGGGGTTGTATATTCATTACGGGAAACTATTTACAGGTTACGTTCCTACAATAATTACTATTTACAGAATTTGTAACAATATTAATAAAACATTGATTAACAACCATTGAGAACATTCATCTTTTAAATCGCACCGGAATTTTACTGAACAGCATAATTTTAAATTTCTGATGCATGGATCAAGAGCTATTTCAGTAAAAGAGTTTTATTATAGAGCTGACACAATTGAAGCCCATACATCTCTACATGGTACAAAATGAAGTCTCCAAAAAGCGTCTGTGTGTTAGACCTCGCAAAACTCGAGAGCTACCCGGCCGATTTTGTTGAAATTTTCACAGTTTGTTCCTTTCAGTCCTGAGAAGGTTTGCAGACCAGTTCGAAAACAATTCTATGAACAGTTCTTTTTCCATTCCAATTTAGGCCCGATTTTCACATAAATTCCCGAATATGGGGGTGAAAAATTACTCGCAAATAGTAATATTATATATCGTTGGAAAGGGAAGAACTTTCCGCGTTCTACGCAATTTGTTCCAATGCTCTAACTTAATTGCGGCGGGAGTAATTTGCGTTTTTATCTCGAATTTTTTTAGGCTTAGCTGAAATTTAGGCACTACTTTCTTCATTAAATTTATCAATAAAAAGTGAAGGAATTGTCCCACAGTTTTCTTTTTAACAGTATTGGAAAGAGCTGCTTTTTTTACTCCAGATCTAACTCGACCTAGGTTCGAACGTTTAATCCTCTGTCTCCATTAGAAAAAAAGTTACAAGCGAATTAAATGAAGTTTAAAAATCTGTTCTCTATTCAAGTTTTTAACTATTTTATTTTGCGTTTCCACGGTAACGCTTTTTGAATCCATTGTTTATTTCCAACTTTCACATTTTCAATTCTGAAACTTATTTTATTTTGTGTTTCCATGGTTACTCCTTCTAAATCCATCTTTCTCATTTTATTTTAATTTCTTAAAAGTATTTTAGTATCTGTCGTCATTGTTTGGCGAGGAAATTTTGCATGATGGTTTTTTCTTCTTTCATTTAATCCTGGTTATTGAAGATACTTCACTTGACGTAATGATTTTTTTCAAGGTAGACCGGGCAACGCAGCTAATTGGCAATAAATGGCTTTTTAATGCACTATTGATATTTTCTCAGCCATGCATTTGGAAAGTACTCATTAAACACTTCACTCAAAGACTCACTCACTATTTGAAGTGACTAATTTGAACGTTTTAAAAAAAAGAAAAATGCAAGTACCGTGGAACCCTTGAGTGAACACCATGGAACCCTGGGGTTCCGCGGAACACAATTTAAGAAACGCTGGCGCTGAAAGCATCAGAAATAGCAAACGTACTTGGCCAACTTTGATGTGCCACAAATCTATCCATTGAAAATTTCTCGGACTTCGAAAAGCTTGCCATTCTCAGTCACAGTCGCCGCTAATACGTAATCTGTCCAATAAATACACGAACCGGGGCCATAAAAAAAATTATTTTGCAAAATTTAGTCCACATAGATTTTGTCCCCTTCCAAGTGGCTCTCCATTCGTTGCTATGCACTTATTCCATCTTTTCCACTTTTTAAAGCACCTTTAGAAGTCCTCAGCAGTTAGGCTCTTTAGTTGTATCGTCGTTTCTCGCTTAATTGAGTCCAAATCTTCCAGTAATGTCCCCTCATTACATTTTTTGCGCTTTGGGAATAGGAAGAAGTCGCAGGGTGCGAGATCTGGCGAATAAAGAGGATGATCAAGGATGGTGATTGAATTTTTTGCCTGAATTTGGCGAACAATCAGTGCTGAATGTGCTGGTGCACTGTCATGGTGAAGGATCCGTTTCGTCGGGGCTTTTCTGGAAATTAGCATAAAATAAGTCACGACTCGAGATTCAATCATTTCTCATTGGCGTTTCGGTACTGTAGAGTTTGCGAATGAACGTTTGATGCATTTATAATTCGCACAAACCTAACCCGGCAGCATTTCGAAAGCTACGCAGGTTCTAATCACAGCATTACGACGCTCTCAAGTTAGGTGTACCCCAACTGTATATAAATAGATATGTAGCCAAAGAGATGAACTCGAGCCCGTCAATTCGAATTTTCCCAAAGGGGGGGGGGCAAGAGGTAAATATTCAATGCAACTTTTACCAGAAAAACAACAAAGACTACTCCCACTTGAGATCAGAAATATTAACTTCTCAAAACCAATTGACTACCCCTCCTCCCCTCCCTCCCTAAATGACGGGAGTGGATCAACCCTTAGCCCTTTCAGACGTGGCGTCCGGTATACCGGACATGAACTTTAAACAGCTGCTTATCATTTATTTATTGAATAAATTACTCGATTTTTTTCGTGGTTGACTCTTTACAGTCTGCTTATTATTATCTGTGCGAGAATTTTTCATTTTGGGATTGACAACATTAAGAAATAGGGGTTGGGAGAGAATGGGTCTGGCTCATTTTCCCAAACACGGATTGTCGTCGCAAAAGCGAGGGGTTTTTTTTCTGATTTTTTAAAAAATATATAATCTTATACAGGGTGGTTAAAATTAAACGCACAGTACTCAGAGGCTCATAGCTCCGGTTCTGCTGAACGGATCCAAATGAAATTTAAAATATACGTTAATGTAGAACATGCGCTCGAAGTTTTTGCCAAAAAAAAAAGTTTAAATTTCTCGCCAATAGATGGCGCTGTACTGCGAAAACCATATGCAAATGAATAGCGACTGTATTCTGTGTATAAAACAGAGATGCATGATTGAAAGGAATCATTCGTACGCAGTTAACATGCCGCTTAACAAGAAGGAACGTGTAATTCAAGCTCACTTCCCTGATGAACGCGTCATCTCGCGGACTTTCCTAATTGCCTGGCCAGCAATGTCACCAGATCTAAACCCTTGCGACTTCTGGCTGTGGGGTTTTCTCAAAGATCTCGTCTATCAAGGAAGTGTAACTAATGAAGCAGAGTTGAAAGCGTCTATCATACGCCACGTCTCACTAATTCATCCCGATATGTTGCATGCGGTCGTTGAACACGCGATCGTACGCTTTCAGCATATTGTTGACCGGCAGGGTATGCACGTGGAGCATATGTGTGTGTAACTCAATAAACCTTCTTTTATTCTTTGAATTTTTAGTGTTATCTTTCTTCTTACGTCCTTACAGCGCCTTCTATTGGCGACAAATTTAAACTTTTTTTTTTTTTTGCAAAAACCTCGAGCGCATGTTCTACATAACGTATATTTTAAATTTCATTCGGATCTGTTCAGTAGAACCGGAGCTATGAGCCTCTGAGTACTGTGCGTTTAATTTTAACCACCCTGTATTAATCATTTCAAATGCTTATACTATGCTTTATTATTGTTTAGAGAATATTCTACAAAGAATTTTGTTTGATGTTTCATCGTTTTATTATCTGAAATATGTATTTCAATATTTGTCCGGATTATTGGACGTGTCATAACTCTTTTAATTTCTCATTCATAAACTTGAAATTTTGTGTGTAACATACTCTTTACCATAGTACACTGTCTACCAAATAAAAACACTTTTGGTTAAGTATTTCAAAATTCCGTCTGAAAGGGTTAAGCTTACACTTCTGAAAGAATCTGCATTATGTATTCCGAATACAGTAGCCACGTTTGTTCTAAATGAACCACGTTTGTTCTAAACAGTTTTGATTCCATAAAGCGGCTGATTCAATTAAGCGGCTAAATCAATGAAGCTTGATTCTGTTCTGCTTTTTTGCAATTTGATTCCATAAAGCGATCGATTCAATTACCGGCGTCCACTGTGTCATAGTTGCATACTGTTTGGCCGCGGAGTGTATGTAATTTGGCAATCAGCCAAGTTAAGGCGATTCCATCTAAATGAATCCAATAGGGAAGATGGAAAAATAGCGATGGGATTTTGATGCACGCGTTTCATAATTTCACCAGGGCCTTATTTATTTATTGTCTTTATTGAGGTGAAAATGAGTGGAAACACGATGAGTTTCTATGGAAACACCAAAAAGAAAATAACTGTAATATATTAGCATGTTTTCGGCAACAAGACTTTTTATAATAGCGATTGGCAACAAGACTGCATTCCATGAACTAATACTTTTGAATATGGTTGTAACCAAATAAGTAGTAGCGTTATTAAATGTTTATTTTTTTTATAAGCGATGTTATATTATTGTGCATATAAAACAATAACATGTTTTCGTTTCGTTCGGAAATTTAAAAGCAAAATCGTAAACTCCAAATTATGTTGTAAACAAAACAAATCTATTAATTTTTGAGTGAGAATATCGATCGAATACAGTTTGATTTAAAAATTATTGCAGTGAATAAATTGCAAATTTCATAAAACTGAGTAGAAATAATTAAGGGACAAATTCGCACATCTGTCAGTAAAACTACTATCCCTAAAAGGTAATAGACCAGTCCATTTCCGTCTGTAAACCGGATATTAGCCTTTCCATACAATCCGTGGTTAGACAGTAGTTGTGTATCAAAAGTGAATAATATGATGTAACAGGGGTGTCCACAGGGAAAGATTATGGCGCAAGTAGCTCCATCAAAATTTTTCGGGGGGATTTTATAATTTTTTTTCATTTATTTATTTAAATTTATTTATTGTTTTATTTTTGACTAGTGGTACCCGCACGGTTTTGCCCGTAATAGAAAAATTAAAAGGTCTTTTGGTTCGCCTGTATATTTACAAATAAATGTATGGTGAATTTTCTCGCCAACTGGCTTGTGCCCGTGTTACGGTTCCATGTTATGATAATTTCGTAATTTAAACGTCCATCATGTGGTAATTTTGATCTAAAAATTGGAATAGAAAAAGAACCACATCGAATTTTCAAAAAAACGCTTCGAGGTGCGCACCCCCATGCTACAAACTAACTCTGTGCCAAATTGCATGAAAATCGGCAGAACGGTCTAAGCGCTATGCGCGTCACAGAGATCCTGATAGACAGAGAGACTTTCAGCTTTATTATTAGTAAAGATTTAATTGATGAATTTTTAATTTTATTTTTTTATTTTATTTTACTTTATTTTGTTCATATTTTGTTTCATTAATTTATTTATTTTGTGTATGTGTGTCATTGGCGTAAAACACAGAACTTTTCTAATAAAATAATAATAACGATAACAATA
Source organism: Uloborus diversus (assembly GCF_026930045.1). Lineage (NCBI taxonomy): Eukaryota > Metazoa > Arthropoda > Arachnida > Araneae > Uloboridae > Uloborus > Uloborus diversus. The sequence goes on along the minus strand of NW_026557876.1, from coordinate 8,213,000 downwards.
ATTAAAAATAAATAACTAAACCAATAAATAACACGAATTTTTAAAAAATAAATAAATAAAACATATTTAAAAAATGTATAAATAAAACATATTTAAAAAATAAATAAAATAAAAAAGAGAGCTCGAAAATAAAAAATAAACAAGTAAAGGAGGGTTGGGAAAAATTTCGGGGGGAAATTTGCGCCATTGAACTTGGAGGGGGGCACCCCTTTGGTGTAAAGATTTAAAAATAACTTCGTAACAAAAATACAGAGCCGACGACAATCAAAGTTCTACAAACTGTAAAGTTTCGGAGCCATTACGGATGGGGCTCTCAGAATACAAAAGATCTCATTTCGGGCAATTAAGAGAGATGATAGGCTTTTCTGATTCTCGCGGGCATTTTCCCTTGCAATAAAGCTTAATTAAGTGCCGTTCGGGCAGCACATCCGCCCTCCCGAGCGTCCCCTGGTGGTAGACGCCATCAGGCAACTTATTGGCCGGAATTTAGGGCTCAACTGTTTGATTGAGTCGCTCTCTGTGACTGAGTAATTAATTATCCGATTTTAATGATGCGCACTGGAGGTGGGAATGCCGAATTATGTTTCAAAGCCAAACGCACCCGAATATACTCAGATCAATCGAATATGTTGTTCTATCTCTTATATAATTAAAAACTGAGCGTATCTATGTATGTCCAAGCTTCTTCTCCCGAACGACATCGAACTGACCATCTAACCAGGTATCGATGGATTCGTAATCCTCCCGTCTTCATGTTTGGCTATTTAACATAATCCTCTGATAATAATTAGCGGAGATATCAATTAAAAACTATTCATTATGACTCAGATTTCAAAATCAAATCCCTATTTTTCGAAAGCTTTCCTCCATTCAAATTATTATCAACTTTCCGCAACAATGCTTTTATTAAAATGTATAGCAGGTGAAGAAAATCATTGAGATGAAAGATCTGTTGCCATTTTTTTTCTCGAATATGCACAGGTAAAATTCTTGTTTTTGTTTTGAGGCTTTTCCTGTAATCAGGGGATTTAAAATGTTTACTTTTGGGTGTTTTCCGCAATCTGCCGCAAAATTTCACCTACTTTTTTTTTTTTTTTTGGTTCAAGCCTGAGTGTTGAACTGGAATCACTTGACATAACTTTTATTTTCGAGATGGACCGTGCAAAGCCGGGCGACGCAGCTAGTCTTACAAAATTAAAAACTGAGCGTATGTACCTATCTATCTACTATCTATATATCTATGTATGTCCGAGTTACTTCTCCGAAAGCTAGTTAACTGACCATCGAACCAGGTATATCCATAGATTTGTCATTTTCCCGTCTTTATGTTTGGCTATTTAACATAATCCTCCGATAATAATTAGCAGATTTTTCGATTGAAAACTATTAATTATGATACTTCGATTTCGACATCCGTACTTTTCGAAGGCTTTACTCTATTCTCATTATTATTCAGCGCTTCATCTCAACTTTCCGTAACAATGCTTTTATTAAAATGTGTAGCGTGAAGAAAATCATTGAGAAGAAATATCTGTTGCCATTTTTTTCCTTCGAATATGAACAAATAAAATTCTGGCATTTGTTTTGAGACTTTTCCTGTAATCGGGAGATTTAAAATGTTTCCTTTTTGTTTATTTTTCCGCAATCTACCGCAAAACGTTACTGTTTTTTGTTTTTCCAAGCTAGGTTGTTGAACAAGCGTCACTTGACATAACTTTTATTTTCGAGATAGACCGTGCAAAGCCGGGCGACGCAGCTAGTTATGTTATACATTGTGTGTTTTTTTGCGTGAGATTGAATCCTGGAGCAAGTTGTGTTTGTATTTCAGAAATTGGTTAGTTTGTACGATTTTCTTTTTTATTTTCTTGAAATACTAATTATTAATTTTGTATTTTGAACTCAACTAACAGTCTTCGACAATAGTTAACTTAAATCAAAGAAATCTGCATTTTTTTAAAAGATAAAACGTAGAAATATATGCCTGTTTCAGTTCGGTCTTCAAATTACGTAATTTGACAAGTTTGTTGACAAAAGGGTAATTCCATACGAAATGAGCGAAATTCACAAAAAAGTGGTGGTCGCATGGTAACAGATTTTAATGAAATTCGGTATGCGGGTTCCTTTTATGCCTGTATAAAAATTTCTAAAATATTTTGGCTCAATACTTTTTATTTTAATAGTTACACGTGATTGAAAATTGGTCAAATTGAACAGCATTCTCACAAATGCTAAATGTTGCACTTTTGAAAGCTTGTATTTTATTAACTATTTATTCAAAACATAAAAGTTAGGGTCTGGTGGGGGAAAGTGGTCAATGGGGTAAAGTGGTCATACGTCAAATAAATGGCTATAGCTTGGAAATAAATGTTCGAATGAATGTGAAAATTTTATTTTAGAGTAAGGTAGTTAGAAACTACATTTTGAATACAAAAGTTTACAACTGGCAAAATTTTATTCGGTAGAAAAAAATATTTTGCGTGAACATGAAAAATTTTAAAATCTAAACACCTATTTTAACATCCTTGGGAAATTTTGTTTGTTAGAATTAGAAACAGATTGACTGTACAGGAAGCTTCCTACATGTCTCAAGAACTCTTACATATTAGCAGTTAGCTGAATCTATTTTAGATAATTTTTTAGAACAATTTAAGTAAGATGGGGTAAAGTGGTCATAATATTAGGCTTAACGAATATTGTTCTTCTAATGTCACTTAATCTTTAGGTATAACGCAGATACAAATTAAATATTAATTTTAAACGGGGTTAAATATACGAGTATATGCGTATATATACGCATATATACTCGTGTAGACATGTACATAGACGTATTCACATAAATGCGCCAATAAATACGTATATGGGTACCTGCAAGTATTTTTTTATCCATACAGCTATTCATTCTACTATACACGTATATGCTCGCTTATGCTCGTATATATAAGAACACTCAGGTAAACACGTATATACGCGTACGAACGAACTCGAGTAGACACTTACATGCAAACATATGATATAAAAGTATACAGGGTGAGTTTACATTCTTGAGAAAATTATTAAAAGGTGTTTGACGAGAGGATAAGAAGCAAGAATCAATAAGGAACATATGGTCACAAACACAATGCTGACGCGCTACATGCACGCAAAATGAGAAATTGATGGATGCAAAAAAAGTCACAAATTTATATATATATATATATATATATATAACGAAACTTTTGAAAAACTTTCATCAGCCGCTGCGCCTTTGTTGCGATGCGTGTATTAGAGCTACTACAGACCGTAACTTTCAACAACTGCTCTAAATATTTCTTAAAAACTAAAATGTTAGGTAAAATCATCTTTGTGCAACAAATTTGTGCCCTGCTTTGCATCCATCAGTTTCTGGCTTCGTGTGCATGTAGCGCGTCAGTGATTATAACTTCCTTATGATTCGTTTCTTCTTTTACTCCCCTCTCACACCCCTTTGATTTTTGCCCACGAGCTTAGATTCACTCTGTAAGCCGACATGTATATAAGAGTATATTCTCGTGTATACATACATGTACTGGTGTATACACGTAAATGTACGTATACATGTCTATACAGGTAAATAATCGTGTTTACACGTATACATGCGTATATACTAGTGCTTCCATATTATATATACATGAGTAGACAGGTACAAAGACGCACTGGATGTATCCGCGAATTAACTCGTGTATACTCGTATATGTATGTATGTACACTTATATATGCTTATATACGTCTACTATACACATATATACTTAAGTATGCATGTATTTTCTCGAGATACAAGTGCATACGCGTATATGATGTTCGTTCATACGCGTATATACTCTTATATACACGTGACACGTACATATACGTGACACGTATATACAATATACATGTGACACGTATGTACTCATGTAGACACGTATACTCTCCTGTAGGTAATCACGTATACATGCTTATATACTCGTATATGCACGTGTATACTTGAGTAGGCACGTGCATGCATGTATCTGATGTATACATGTATCTACTCCTATAGAAACGTGTTTACTCGTGTATAACACGACACGTATATATTCGTGTGTACACGCATGTACTCGTGAATATACGTGTAACTATAAAAACAACTGAAATATACAAGTATTTGTGTTCTTTATAATGGTTTTGCATCTATTTTAAACTGTGACCACTTTACCCCATGCTATGACCACTTTCCCCCACCCCATGGGGTAAAGTGGTCATAAAAACATAGGGAAAAGAAAGCTCTATAAAACTACTAAAATTAATATTTTTTTCCTAAAATTCAATGTACCGTGTTCTTTAATAATGCAATGTAAAATAACAATAAAAAAAGTTGAAGTGTTTAAAGAATTTGTTGCATTTGTTATCCGTCTAAGTTGAAAACCTACGATTTTATGACCACTTTACCCCACCAGACCCTATATATTGTTGTAATTTGAAATCTGAAGTAAATCGGCAATTTTTCAATCTTTGTTAATATCTCAGATTTAAAAAAAGCTCCGAACAAATTTTACTTTCCTCTTTTCTAATAGAAATTTGCTTATAGAATGTGGAAATATTTATTTTTAAGTGTACGTTTACAACTTACGGAGCTATTGAGTCACGAACTTGCTACCATGAACTCTGAAAATTTAGACTTATCGTAAGCATCAACTTCTAATTTCAACAACAAAGCAACAAACAGTTTTAAAACTTCTACACTTTGAATTCCCTCATATATATGCATGGCTTACCTAAATAAAAATTTTCATTGAAATCTGTGACATGTCAGCCACAGCTGATTTGCTCATTTCGCATTTAAATGACCCAAGAATGAGCTTCTCTTAAATTACGATTTCTGCACTTTTATTCTTTTTCTGCTTTTCGACGACAGAAACGTTGATTTGCTTCCGAAGTTTACGTTTTATTCTCTTGTTCCTTAAAAACATGGAGGCTTTATTGGAAATTAGTTTCCGGAATAATGTTTTTCTCAATTTTGTTAAAACCACGTGCTCACCAATTTTTTTTTGAGCAGTGTATGATAACGCCTATTCAATGTATATTCAGTAAATTACCGCCCATTAGCCAGGGCTAAAGCAGACGTGATATACACCGCCAGCTCAGTCATTTCCAGCCGAGGACTGCAGTTTCGTGCTTATTAGCACTCATCAGCCCGACATAGGAAAGTGACTGAGCTGGAGATGGAAAACCTCTTAAGGAAGCCAAGAGTGCCAAACAAACTGGTAGCTAATATAGAATTAGCAGACCAGACGAGTGACCGAAGCAATGGTTCGGTTCAACTCGAAGATGCTTCGGTCACTCGTCTGGTCTGCTAATTCTGTATTAGCTACCAGTTTGTTTGGCACTCTTGGCTTCCTTAAGAGGTTTTCCATCTCCAGCTCAGTCACTTTCCTATGCCGGGCTGATGAGTGCTAACAAGCACGAAACTGCAGTCCTCGGCTGGAAATGACTGAGCTGGCGGTGTATTTCGCTTATTCAATGGTTTGAAGAAAAGCAGAACTCTCAGAGTCTCTTCTATAGCCACTTCCATGAGTTCGGCTTCAGAAGATCCCTCGAGTGTAATTATACAGTGTTGTCAGATAATCACACACACACACACACAAACCCAGATTTCCCCACTTCCCTTCCAACTTTTCCCCAAAAAGCGATGTTTTCCATCAAAATTCCCCAAATTCAAATGTTATTTTTCCACTAATATTTTCATAAAATGAAGCGACTGCCTACGATATTTCTTTTCTCTTGGAATTTTTTTTTCCCAACTAAACAAATTTTCTTCTAAAATTCCTCCCCCCCCCCTTTTTTTTGGGGGGGGGGCGGGTTCGGTTTTTTTTAATTGTTTTCAGGGCCAGATTTAGGGGAGGGCAGGCAGGGCTACTGCCCCGGGGCCTCCACAACAAAGGAGCCCCCACAATAAAATTTTCACAAAATATCCTAACTTTCACGGATCGAAAATATCGGATATATACATGTATATCAAAATATTCGGATATATATCAAAGTATCGGATATTTTCGAAAATATGATGATCTTTTCGAACCCTGATTAGGGGCCTCCACTCCTTCGTTGCCCCAGGGCCTCCACACTTCCAAATCCGGCCCTGATTGTTTTAATAAATACAAGCACCTGCATCAAGAAAGGACTTTTACTCATATTGGATTTGATTGGAGGGCCCTGGCCGACCTAGTGAAAAGCAATAGCTGAATGTATTTTTTCTACTCGCATTTACTACTCTTTTTCTGTACATTTAAACAATGAACTTAGTACATATTTTTCCCAAGAACATTCTTCACCCCCTCATCACACTACTTTTTTTTTGCCAGTTTCACGTACTATCAATTATAGTTACTCACGCAGAACAGTAATGCAAATTCCGTAACATAATATTCCACACAATATAAAATGGGAATTCCATAAAGTTGAGCAAAGCTGTTCGACACAACGCTGCTGGCTTTGCAATACGCGAATTTAAATACGAAAAAAAATTATTTTTCCTTGAGGATTTTTTTTTCCTCAGGTTTTCCCTCACGAAAAAAAAATTCCCTCAAAGAAGTTCCCCAAAGAGCGCAAGATTTCCCCAAAATGGGGAAATTTCCCCCAATCCGGCAACACTGTAATTAATGAATTTGCTCCGATTCCAAAATAAGTTTTTTTACTGCCCCTCTGCTATTTTTAGAGAGGCTGTAATGACATGAGTAGATCATACTCTTACAAGGAATAGAACGAGCTCGATCATAACCATGTCTGCTCTATATTAGTAATTAATTATAAATATAACTGGTGGTTAAATTAACGTAATAGACTAACCCACTAAGATTTATCCAATTCATCTTATAAATCATAGGCTCTCTATTATTTCGTAAGTTAACTTTTAGCATGTGAAAAAAATTATTTTAAACCCCTCCGGAATATTTACACGGGAAAACATATCAGTAGTATTTTAGCGTCGAAAGTAGTTAAAGCATTTAGTTAGTTAACTGGATCATAGATGGCAAGAGTAACATTCCCTTAACCAAGATTTAGTTTTTGTGGCGCCATCTCTGAACAAACTGGTCATCTACAGCGACAAATAATTTTACTCTCTCTCTTCCTGAGTACAGGAGAAGTGAGGGTCTTAGAATTAACACCGCTTCAACGTCAGTAAGAATCTGAACAGCACGTAGCTAGAACAAAAGGAGGGGGTTGGGGTTCAAGGCTGCACGAACTTCAAAAATAAGGGGCATGCTGAATGGGGTGGTTTCCTTCAATCAAAAGTACTACTTTTAGTCATTGAAATGGATAGAATGAGCAAAAAAAATAACATGGACGCAGAAAATACTTTCATTTTCTTAACAGTTATTTTTTAATTAAATTTTTAAGTCCGATTTTTAAAACAAGGCGTGGTCTTGATGACGTCACAAATGATGCTCTTGGCGCATCTTTCTATCGCGTTTCCACGTTATCAACAAGCGAATTAAAATTGCGCTCTATGCTTGCTGTCAACCCTATCGTTGCCAATACACGTGAGTAAAGATGCGAAATAAATATTTTGCACTGTGAATGGCAACACGGAATGGCATTTCATCATTTGAGGTCATAGACTAATAATAAGAGTAGACCGAGCTATGGCAACCCTTTTGCTGCTCATAAACCAAACCATGTGACTGGTGGATATCCTAGCAACAGCGGGCGTTAATCGTAGCAGACGATCAAAGGCCAGCGCGAAATAAAATAAATAGAATTTATGGAACACGGAAGAATGATCTTTTATGGAGTCCGATTTGTAAATTTGTTATTCTAAGTTGTAAATATTTTGTTAATATAGTGAGTTTTTCGTTTAGATAGTATTGTGCATTTTCTTTAGTCAATTTCAATAACTCTCTAAGCAATAAAAGATGCAAGCGACCAAGAAGAATCAGCAAACGGTAAGATTTTCACCTAAAATTTCAATTTAAGATACCGATTAGTACATTTTTGCGTTAACGCAAAACGTTTACGCCATTTCGTTCACTCCAACGCTGACAGCTCCAAATGAAATAAAAGTTACCGAAAACTGATCAAAAACTATTACTAATGTCAAAATGATGCATAACTAAAAGAAAAACAGTTCAATCTCTGCACCTGGAAGTTTTTTTTAATGAAAACACATTGTCGTAAAATACATGTCGAGTGCCAAACTGTAGATAATGCTGCCATCTAGCAACCATGCTGTCAAAGTCTTCGCCAAGCCCTTCCACTAGTCACATGATACATCTATGAACCAATTTTCTTCAACAGCAAGAATGAGAAAGCTCGGTCTACTCTTATTATTAGTCTATGTTTGAGGTGTCGTAGGCAGAAGCCGTAAACAGTAAAAGCGCTCCGATTTAAGGTTTTTTTTTTTTTTTTTAAATAAACCTAAACGAATTATCTAAAAAATGGTCAGATCCTATGTTTTTAAGGATGCTCTTTCAAAAAAAAATACTTTTAAAATTTTGGAAACGACCCCATTAGAAGCATTAACTTTTAGTATTCCAATTAAAACTACAATTAATCAAGTTTGATAATTATTTTGAACTTAGTTAGCTGATCCAATTTTTGAGTCATTAATTGAATTTAATTTAAGATACTTTTACTTAAATAATTAAATTAAATGATTATCAAATTATAATACGAACATGAAGTTAAGAATAGTTACCCCGTAATTTCAAAAATATTGTTACAAATTCTGTAAATAGTAATTATTGTAGTAACGTAACCTGTAAATAGTTTCTTGTAATGAATATACAACCCCTTTACATTCGGCTGAAGTATACGTTCCCCCTATTTCCTTTTTTCTTTTCATTGATAAAATTTGATAACGGTCTACGCATTTCGAGAAGCAGTAAGAATGTTGTGGAAACTTTCCGATGTTTATAAAAGCGTCCCGCGTGATAAAAAGTTCAGTTTCGATTGAGAATTTGTGCTGAGAGTGTATTAGCTCTGTTTATTGCGAGGCATTTCGCTGTGTTGTTTTCGTATTTGGAAGTAAATACGTGTGTAACCGTTGAGTTTACGGTGTTGAGTGATATTTGTTTAATTGCTGATGATTAATTTAGCAGTTGTTAACGATTTCTTCTGTACATAGTGTAATTAAAGCTACTGTGTTTTTATCAAGAACTGTCTCGTCCTTTCAAGAAAGTTGGAAGTCGCGCCGGATCTGTTACAATATTCATTAAACTGGCGTCCTCTCATACATCATGCTCGGATGCTTCAGAATCGTTTTGTGCCTGAATTACACATGAAAAATAGCTCGGAAAAATTAGCCACTGTTGATAAGTTTAAACCCCAAAAGTTAACAAAGCTTTTGTCTACTATGCAACATAACAAGGGAGGAGGTATGAGGTCGACAGTCCATTTCTTGAGTCGAGGAACTCCCCCTCAGCCGTTTTTCGACACTGAAATTCAAAAAACGCAATTTTATACGATGTTTGATGATGTTACAGAAAAGGGTGGTTCGGGGCTTTCCCCTGATATTTTTCAAAATTGAAAACTCGATTGCACGCCGTCTTTGGTAGCGTATTTAAAGGAGGTGAATATTTTGAACTTATAGTCATTGCATCTTATCCTGTTCTTTTATCCAATAAAATACTAAAAATAAATAATGCAATAAAAAATGCAATTTGGCTATTGCTGGTGATGATAAATAATAATTAACTTTCGCACGTACCACTAACAATCAAATTGCATTTCAAGGGAAGGGATGGTGTACGGATGATTTCCCGCGACAATTTTTCGACATTGAAGTTCAGAAAACGGAATTTCGGATAGTCTTCTTTTCAATGATGTTAGTGGAAAAATTGGGCAGGGGGGCTGACCTCCGAACATTTTTCGGAATCGAAGTCTTAACAAAGCAATCGCATACCATACCTTATTACGTTAAGGAAAAACCGTTGGGGGTTAGGGAGACCAGAGATTTTTGTGAAATTGAAGATCCAAAAAGCGCAATTTTAAACTATCGCTGATGATCTTCGATAATGCATAAATACATAGTATTTTTGCGTGTAATGCGCAACTCAGCAGAAGATAAGTCAGGGTTGCCACTCAATTTTGGAAAAAAAATTCCCTGTGTTTTCCCTGTATGAAAATAAAACATTACAAACGAGCGAGCACTGATTATTTGGAAAAGAACATTAATGTCTTGATAATTTCACCACAGGGTAAAAAAACGAAACACAAATTTCTAAATAAATAAGGGAAAATAAATAAGAATTCATAATAACTGAAATAATAGCATGATGGTTGAATATATTCAACTTTTTATTCAAAAAAAAAAAAAACTTCTCTTAGCCATAGACCTAAAAGTGTATAAGTGACCCAGAACAATGATTATTGACGATTAATTTCATACACTCTAAATTATCATGAAATTCAAGATTCTATTTTTATGATAAAATATTTTAATATTTACTTTTAAAAAAAACTTTCAAGCAAAATTACCATTTTTTATTTTACTTTATTTCTGAACTTTATTAATATTCTCATTATAATTATTACTATTTATTTAATTTTTGGTAGTTTATATATTTGGGAATTTATTTTTGTAACTTTAATTTAAGAAGGAAAAAAATTCCCTGTATTTTCCAGGTTTTTGAGGAAATTTTTGAAGTTCCCTGGATTTTCCCTGTTTTTTTTTGTTGATTTTTGAATTCCCTGTGTTTTCCCTGTTTCTTCAGGTTTCCTTGTGGTCAGGTTTGTGTTTGGTAAGTGATAAATATCAATTAATCCTCCCATGAACTATTTCTGGATCCGTCCTTGCAACGCACACAGTTCTCCAACAATAACAACCTTTACTTGTACATAAATTACTATATTAGGATTTGCAATAGTGTTTAAACCAAGAGTTGAGTCCAAATCTCTTCTGCCCCCTCCCCCATACTCCATTTCTTCATTTATTTTCTACTAGTGGCACCCGCACGGCTTCGCCCGTAATAGAAAAATTAAAGGTCTTTTGGTTCGCTTGTATATTTACAAAATAATGTATGGTGAATTTTCTCGCCAATTGGATTGTACCGACGTTACAGTTCCACGTTATGATAATTTCTTATCTCGCCAATTGACTTGTGCCCATGTTACGGTTCCACGTTATGATAATTTCGTAATTTATGATACTTTTTTTCTTAAAATTGGAATACAAAAAGAACAAAATCGAATTTTTGAAAAATCGCTTCGAGGTGCACACCCCCATGCTGCAAACTAACTTTGTGCCAAATTTCATGGAAATCGGCCGAACGGTTTAGGCGCTATGCGCGTCACAGACATCCTACAGACATCCAGACATCCTCCGGACAGAGAGACTTTCTGCTTTATTATTAGTAAAGATTTATCTATACTTCCCAGTGACAAATATCACGCATAACATTTACGTTAAAAAAATTTAAATAAAAAAAATCTCTTCAAAATTTTCAGGATTTATCCTATATTTTTTAAATAATTCTCTGGCCCTCGATTTGTTTTAGAAAAAATAAAAAACAAATAAAAAAACAGACTGAATCACGAGCTAACGATGAAACTTTTTCCGTCCAAAAGAACTGCTATTAATCGGGTCATTGAAGGTGTCTAAATTTATAGCTCGAAGCTCAGAGTGAGCTTGTATTCTTGCAAATGTGTTCGAGTATTTCTAATTAGTACTTAATGAAGATGCACCAAATGAGCGTGCAGATAAAAGCAAATCGTAAATTTTGATAATTAGCGTTGTATATTTCTTCAAACTATAGTCTTTTTTTTTTTTTCGACATTATCGGAGCAATTTAAGCACAATTTTATTCTGCTGAAGGAAGAAAGGATGTAAGGTGTCGAAGGGGAATTATTGTTATAGTTGTTTTTATTGAAGCTAATTTAAGTGAATACCTCATTATTTTGACCATTTTCTATAATTCGTAGCACTAAACGTCCCAGTCGATTTAAGATCAAAGAGTAAAAGAAATTTAATCTCTTTGTTTCGCACCACACACTCAAGATAGCTTGAACGCTTGATAAATATATTTTCATATTAAAAAAAAAAAGTTGAACGAATTTGAATTATTGTGAGGCAAATGAGTTTTTCTCCTGTTGAAAAAAAAATTATCTTTACATGATTTTTTTTTTTTTTTTTTTTTTGAGCAATCACGATTGCTTATAGTTCTTATTTGACTGTTTTGGCGTGCTATCATTTTATTTTCCCACCAGCACCCTCTGCAGCATCACCGTCGACTGGCTCCTCACGATGCTGCGCCTATAGCGAAAACCGTCTCCAGGTTGCGTCCATGTCCTACACACACAAGCATACATACACGCACGTACACACACATACACACACACACATACACACTCCTACACACACATACACACTCCTACACACACATACACACTCCTACACACACATACACACTCCTACACACACTCCTACACACACATACACACACATACACACCACTGCACACACATACACACTCCTACACACACACACACGAACGCCAACACACACACACCCGTACACACACAGCACTGAGTACACAACATGCATACACATGTTTACACACACACACACGCACGCACCCACACACATGCGCCTACACAAACTTATACGCGCATACATACACACACACGCTCGTGATTGCGAAAAACATAATTCGAATTCAAGATGCCAAAAATTCAAATTATTTTATTTATTTTATTTATTTATTTTTTTTTTTTCAAAGACACAAATAGACCTTTTAACCATTGACGCAAAAAGCAATGGGACTATAAGTCGAGTGCGGATCCAGAAAATTTTCAAGGAGGGGGTGATTATTTTTTACTCTTTATTTTTAAAACTTTACTTTCTCAACATTTTCGGAAGAGTCGGCAGAACCCAAGCGCTTACTCATATGTCATCAAAGGTATCTTGCAAGGTTGTCTAAATTTAATTGTGTTTCTTGAATTTCAATTTCGAAAAAGAGCTAGGGAAAGCCCTCAAATCTGTCTCTAATATCATCTAAAATCATCTAAAAATATTTTTGGAACTTCAATTTTGAAAAGAATCCTGTAAAAAGTTTCAATCCTTACAGTAATTAGAGATGGGGTACGATTGCGTTTTTATATTCCGTAGCATTTATGCAGTAAATGGAAACACCTAAAACTAGCTGGGTAGGTGAAAATAATAAATTAATGTTTTTAGTTACCATACACATAACA